>NW_027168057.1:0-71864 GCF_040954835.1 Lepisosteus oculatus
CACACTCAGGTCTTAACCCCAGTGTGCTGAAAGTGTCAAAACATGTTTTTCAGCAGAAATAAACATGTTTCTGCAAGTTTGGTCAACCCCATGTAAGTTATGGGGCAGTAACAGCTCACTTTTCAAAACGTGTTTTTCAGCCCGAAATAAACGCGTTTTTTCAGACAGCTGTATCCCTATGTAACTGCAAGGCTCAGAGAGATTCACGTGCCCACTGTGTCACACTCAGGTCTTAACCCCAGTGTGCTGAAAGTGTCAAAACATGTTTTTCAGCAGAAATAAACATGTTTCTGCAAGTTTGGTCAACCCCATGTAAGTTATGGGGCAGTAACAGCTCACTTTTCAAAACGTGTTTTTCAGCCCGAAATAAACGCGTTTTTTCAGACAGCTGTATCCCTATGTAACTGCAAGGCTCAGAAGAGCCCACACACTCAGGTCTTAACCCCAGTGTGCTGAAAGTGTCAAAACATGTTTTTCAGCAGAAATAAACATGTTTCTGTAAGTTTGGTCAACCCCATGTAAGTTATGGGTCAGTAACAGCTCACTTTTCAAAACGTGTTTTTCAGCCCGAAATAAACGCGTTTTTTCAGACAGCTGTATCCCTATGTAACTGCAAGGCTCAGAAGAGCCCACACACTCAGGTCTTAACCCCAGTGTGCTGAAAGTGTCAAAACATGTTTTTCAGCAGAAATAAACATGTTTCTGCAAGTTTGGTCAACCCCATGTAAGTTATGGGTCAGTAACAGCTCACTTTTCAAAACGTGTTTTTCAGCCCGAAATAAACGCGTTTTTTCAGACAGCTGTATCCCTATGTAACTGCAAGGCTCAGAAGAGCCCACACACTCAGGTCTTAACCCCAGTGTGCTGAAAGTGTCAAAACATGTTTTTCAGCAGAAATAAACATGTTTCTGCAAGTTTGGTCAACCCCATGTAAGTTATGGGGTCAGTAACAGCTCACTTTTCAAAACGTGTTTTTCAGCCCGAAATAAACGCGTTTTTTCAGACAGCTGTATCCCTATGTAACTGCAAGGCTCAGAAGAGCCCACACACTCAGGTCTTAACCCCAGTGTGCTGAAAGTGTCAAAACATGTTTTTCAGCAGAAATAAACATGTTTCTGCAAGTTTGGTCAACCCCATGTAACTTATGGGGCAGTAACAGCTCACTTTTCAAAACGTGTTTTTCAGCCCGAAATAAACACGTTTTTTCAGACAGCTGTATCCCTATGTAACTGCAAGGCTCAGAAGAGCCCACACACTCAGGTCTTAACCCCAGTGTGCTGAAAGTGTCAAAACATGTTTTTCAGCAGAAATAAACATGTTTCTGCAAGTTTGGTCAACCCCATGTAAGTTATGGGGCAGTAACAGCTCACTTTTCAAAACGTGTTTTTCAGCCCGAAATAAACGCGTTTTTTCAGACAGCTGTATCCCTATGTAACTGCAAGGCTCAGAAGAGCCCACACACTCAGGTCTTAACCCCAGTGTGCTGAAAGTGTCAAAACATGTTTTTCAGCAGAAATAAACATGTTTCTGCAAGTTTGGTCAACCCCATGTAAGTTATGGGTCAGTAACAGCTCACTTTTCAAAACGTGTTTTTCAGCCCGAAATAAACGCGTTTTTTCAGACAGCTGTATCCCTATGTAACTGCAAGGCTCAGAAGAGCCCACACACTCAGGTCTTAACCCCAGTGTGCTGAAAGTGTCAAAACATGTTTTTCAGCAGAAATAAACATGTTTCTGTAAGTTTGGTCAACCCCATGTAAGTTATGGGGCAGTAACAGCTCACTTTTCAAAACGTGTTTTTCAGCCCGAAATAAACGCGTTTTTTCAGACAGCTGTATCCCTATGTAACTGCAAGGCTCAGAAGAGCCCACACACTCAGGTCTTAACCCCAGTGTGCTGAAAGTGTCAAAACATGTTTTTCAGCAGAAATAAACATGTTTCTGCAAGTTTGGTCAACCCCATGTAAGTTATGGGTCAGTAACAGCTCACTTTTCAAAACGTGTTTTTCAGCCCGAAATAAACGCGTTTTTTCAGACAGCTGTATCCCTATGTAACTGCAAGGCTCAGAAGAGCCCACACACTCAGGTCTTAACCCCAGTGTGCTGAAAGTGTCAAAACATGTTTTTCAGCAGAAATAAACATGTTTCTGCAAGTTTGGTCAACCCCATGTAAGTTATGGGTTAGTAACAGCTCACTTTTCAAAACGTGTTTTTCAGCCCGAAATAAACGCGTTTTTTCAGACAGCTGTATCCCTATGTAACTGCAAGGCTCAGAAGAGCCCACACACTCAGGTCTTAACCCCAGTGTGCTGAAAGTGTCAAAACATGTTTTTCAGCAGAAATAAACATGTTTCTGCAAGTTTGGTCAACCCCATGTAACTAATGGGGCAGTAACAGCTCACTTTTCAAAACGTGTTTTTCAGCCCGAAATAAACACGTTTTTTCAGACAGCTGTATCCCTATGTAACTGCAAGGCTCAGAAGAGCCCACACACTCAGGTCTTAACCCCAGTGTGCTGAAAGTGTCAAAACATGTTTTTCAGCAGAAATAAACATGTTTCTGCAAGTTTGGTCAACCCCATGTAAGTTATGGGTCAGTAACAGCTCACTTTTCAAAACGTGTTTTTCAGCCCGAAATAAACGCGTTTTTTCAGACAGCTGTATCCCTATGTAACTGCAAGGCTCAGAAGAGCCCACACACTCAGGTCTTAACCCCAGTGTGCTGAAAGTGTCAAAACATGTTTTTCAGCAGAAATAAACATGTTTCTGCAAGTTTGGTCAACCCCATGTAAGTTATGGGTCAGTAACAGCTCACTTTTCAAAACGTGTTTTTCAGCCCGAAATAAACGCGTTTTTTCAGACAGCTGTATCCCTATGTAACTGCAAGGCTCAGAAGAGCCCACACACTCAGGTCTTAACCCCAGTGTGCTGAAAGTGTCAAAACATGTTTTTCAGCAGAAATAAACATGTTTCTGCAAGTTTGGTCAACCCCATGTAACTTATGGGGCAGTAACAGCTCACTTTTCAAAACGTGTTTTTCAGCCCGAAATAAACGCGTTTTTTCAGACAGCTGTATCCCTTTGTAACTACAAGGCTCAGAAGAGCCCACACACTCAGGTCTTAACCCCAGTGTGCTGAAAGTGTCAAAACATGTTTTTCAGCAGAAATAAACATGTTTCTGCAAGTTTGGTCAACCCCATGTAAGTTATGGGTTAGTAACAGCTCACTTTTCAAAACGTGTTTTTCAGCCCGAAATAAACACGTTTTTTCAGACAGATGTATCCCTATGTAACTGCAAGGCTCAGAAGAGCCCACACACTCAGGTCTTAACCCCAGTGTGCTGAAAGTATCAAAACATGTTTTTCAGCAGAAATAAACATGTTTCTGCAAGTTTGGTCAACCCCATGTAAGTTATGGGTCAGTAACAGCTCACTTTTCAAAACGTGTTTTTCAGCCCGAAATAAACGCGTTTTTTCAGACAGCTGTATCCCTATGTAACTGCAAGGCTCAGAAGAGCCCACACACACAGGTCTTAACCCCAGTGTGCTGAAAGTGTCAAAACATGTTTTTCAGCAGAAATAAACATGTTTCTGCAAGTTTGGTCAACCCCATGTAACTTATGGGGCAGTAACAGCTCACTTTTCAAAACGTGTTTTTCAGCCCGAAATAAACGCGTTTTTTCAGACAGCTGTATCCCTATGTAACTGCAAGGCTCAGAAGAGCCCACACACTCAGGTCTTAACCCCAGTGTGCTGAAAGTGTCAAAACATGTTTTTCAGCAGAAATAAACATGTTTCTGTAAGTTTGGTCAACCCCATGTAAGTTATGGGGCAGTAACAGCTCACTTTTCAAAACGTGTTTTTCAGCCCGAAATAAACGCGTTTTTTCAGACAGCTGTATCCCTATGTAACTGCAAGGCTCAGAAGAGCCCACACACTCAGGTCTTAACCCCAGTGTGCTGAAAGTGTCAAAACATGTTTTTCAGCAGAAATAAACATGTTTCTGCAAGTTTGGTCAACCCCATGTAAGTTATGGGTCAGTAACAGCTCACTTTTCAAAACGTGTTTTTCAGCCCGAAATAAACGCGTTTTTTCAGACAGCTGTATCCCTATGTAACTGCAAGGCTCAGAAGAGCCCACACACTCAGGTCTTAACCCCAGTGTGCTGAAAGTGTCAAAACATGTTTTTCAGCAGAAATAAACATGTTTCTGCAAGTTTGGTCAACCCCATGTAAGTTATGGGTTAGTAACAGCTCACTTTTCAAAACGTGTTTTTCAGCCCGAAATAAACGCGTTTTTTCAGACAGCTGTATCCCTATGTAACTGCAAGGCTCAGAAGAGCCCACACACTCAGGTCTTAACCCCAGTGTGCTGAAAGTGTCAAAACATGTTTTTCAGCAGAAATAAACATGTTTCTGCAAGTTTGGTCAACCCCATGTAACTAATGGGGCAGTAACAGCTCACTTTTCAAAACGTGTTTTTCAGCCCGAAATAAACACGTTTTTTCAGACAGCTGTATCCCTATGTAACTGCAAGGCTCAGAAGAGCCCACACACTCAGGTCTTAACCCCAGTGTGCTGAAAGTGTCAAAACATGTTTTTCAGCAGAAATAAACATGTTTCTGCAAGTTTGGTCAACCCCATGTAAGTTATGGGTCAGTAACAGCTCACTTTTCAAAACGTGTTTTTCAGCCCGAAATAAACGCGTTTTTTCAGACAGCTGTATCCCTATGTAACTGCAAGGCTCAGAAGAGCCCACACACTCAGGTCTTAACCCCAGTGTGCTGAAAGTGTCAAAACATGTTTTTCAGCAGAAATAAACATGTTTCTGCAAGTTTGGTCAACCCCATGTAAGTTATGGGTCAGTAACAGCTCACTTTTCAAAACGTGTTTTTCAGCCCGAAATAAACGCGTTTTTTTCAGACAGCTGTATCCCTATGTAACTGCAAGGCTCAGAAGAGCCCACACACTCAGGTCTTAACCCCAGTGTGCTGAAAGTGTCAAAACATGTTTTTCAGCAGAAATAAACATGTTTCTGCAAGTTTGGTCAACCCCATGTAAGTTATGGGTTAGTAACAGCTCACTTTTCAAAACGTGTTTTTCAGCCCGAAATAAACACGTTTTTTCAGACAGATGTATCCCTATGTAACTGCAAGGCTCAGAAGAGCCCACACACTCAGGTCTTAACCCCAGTGTGCTGAAAGTATCAAAACATGTTTTTCAGCAGAAATAAACATGTTTCTGCAAGTTTGGTCAACCCCATGTAAGTTATGGGTCAGTAACAGCTCACTTTTCAAAACGTGTTTTTCAGCCCGAAATAAACGCGTTTTTTCAGACAGCTGTATCCCTATGTAACTGCAAGGCTCAGAAGAGCCCACACACTCAGGTCTTAACCCCAGTGTGCTGAAAGTGTCAAAACATGTTTTTCAGCAGAAATAAACATGTTTCTGCAAGTTTGGTCAACCCCATGTAACTTATGGGGCAGTAACAGCTCACTTTTCAAAACGTGTTTTTCAGCCCGAAATAAACGCGTTTTTTCAGACAGCTGTATCCCTATGTAACTGCAAGGCTCAGAAGAGCCCACACACTCAGGTCTTAACCCCAGTGTGCTGAAAGTGTCAAAACATGTTTTTCAGCAGAAATAAACATGTTTCTGCAAGTTTGGTCAACCCCATGTAAGTTATGGGTCAGTAACAGCTCACTTTTCAAAACGTGTTTTTCAGCCCGAAATAAACGCGTTTTTTCAGACAGCTGTATCCCTATGTAACTGCAAGGCTCAGAAGAGCAAGAGCCCACACACTCAGGTCTTAACCCCAGTGTGCTGAAAGTGTCAAAACATGTTTTTCAGCAGAAATAAACATGTTTCTGTAAGTTTGGTCAACCCCCATGTAAGTTATGGGGCAGTAACAGCTCACTTTTCAAAACGTGTTTTTCAGCCCGAAATAAACGCGTTTTTTTCAGACAGCTGTATCCCTATGTAACTGCAAGGCTCAGAAGAGCCCACACACTCAGGTCTTAACCCCAGTGTGCTGAAAGTGTCAAAACATGTTTTTCAGCAGAAATAAACATGTTTCTGCAAGTTTGGTCAACCCCCATGTAAGTTATGGGTCAGTAACAGCTCACTTTTCAAAACGTGTTTTTCAGCCCGAAATAAACGCGTTTTTTCAGACAGCTGTATCCCTATGTAACTGCAAGGCTCAGAAGAGCCCACACACTCAGGTCTTAACCCCAGTGTGCTGAAAGTGTCAAAACATGTTTTTCAGCAGAAATAAACATGTTTCTGCAAGTTTGGTCAACCCCATGTAAGTTATGGGTCAGTAACAGCTCACTTTTCAAAACGTGTTTTTCAGCCCGAAATAAACGCGTTTTTTCAGACAGCTGTATCCCTATGTAACTGCAGGCTCAGAAGAGCCCACACACTCAGGTCTTAACCCCAGTGTGCTGAAAGTGTCAAAACATGTTTTTCAGCAGAAATAAACATGTTTCTGCAAGTTTGGTCAACCCCATGTAACTAATGGGGCAGTAACAGCTCACTTTTCAAAACGTGTTTTTCAGCCCGAAATAAACACGTTTTTTCAGACAGCTGTATCCCTATGTAACTGCAAGGCTCAGAAGAGCCCACACACTCAGGTCTTAACCCCAGTGTGCTGAAAGTGTCAAAACATGTTTTTCAGCAGAAATAAACATGTTTCTGCAAGTTTGGTCAACCCCATGTAAGTTATGGGTCAGTAACAGCTCACTTTTCAAAACGTGTTTTCAGCCCGAAATAAACGCGTTTTTTCAGACAGCTGTATCCCTATGTAACTGCAAGGCTCAGAAGAGCCCACACACTCAGGTCTTAACCCCAGTGTGCTGAAAGTGTCAAAACATGTTTTTCAGCAGAAATAAACATGTTTCTGCAAGTTTGGTCAACCCCATGTAAGTTATGGGTCAGTAACAGCTCACTTTTCAAAACGTGTTTTTTCAGCCCGAAATAAACGCGTTTTTTCAGACAGCTGTATCCCTATGTAACTGCAAGGCTCAGAAGAGCCCACACACTCAGGTCTTAACCCCAGTGTGCTGAAAGTGTCAAAACATGTTTTTCAGCAGAAATAAACATGTTTCTGCAAGTTTGGTCAACCCCATGTAACTTATGGGGCAGTAACAGCTCACTTTTCAAAACGTGTTTTTCAGCCCGAAATAAACGCGTTTTTTCAGACAGCTGTATCCCCTTGTAACTACAAGGCTCAGAAGAGCCCACACACTCAGGTCTTAACCCCAGTGTGCTGAAAGTGTCAAAACATGTTTTTCAGCAGAAATAAACATGTTTCTGCAAGTTTGGTCAACCCCATGTAAGTATGGGTTAGTAACAGCTCACTTTTCAAAACGTGTTTTTCAGCCCGAAATAAACACGTTTTTTCAGACAGATGTATCCCTATGTAACTGCAAGGCTCAGAAGAGCCCACACACTCAGGTCTTAACCCCAGTGTGCTGAAAGTATCAAACATGTTTTTCAGCAGAAATAAACATGTTTCTGCAAGTTTGGTCAAACCCCATGTAAGTTATGGGTCAGTAACAGCTCACTTTCAAAACGTGTTTTCAGCCCGAAATAAACGCGTTTTTTCAGACAGCTGTATCCTATGTAACTGCAAGGCTCAGAAGAGCCCACACACTCAGGTCTTAACCCCAGTGTGCTGAAAGTGTCAAAACATGTTTTTCAGCAGAAATAAACATGTTTCTGCAAGTTTGGTCAACCCCATGTAACTTATGGGGCAGTAACAGCTCACTTTTCAAAACGTGTTTTTCAGCCCGAAATAAACACGTTTTTTCAGACAGCTGTATCCCCTATGTAACTGCAAGGCTCAGAAGAGCCCACACACTCAGTCTTAACCCCAGTGTGCTGAAAGTGTCAAAACATGTTTTTCAGCAGAAATAAACATGTTTCTGCAAGTTTGGTCAACCCCATGTAACTTATGGGGCAGTAACAGCTCACTTTTCAAACGTGTTTTTCAGCCCGAAATAAACGCGTTTTTCAGACAGCTGTATCCCTATGTAACTGCAAGGCTCAGAAGAGCCCACACACTCAGGTCTTAACCCCAGTGTGCTGAAAGTGTCAAAACATGTTTTTCAGCAGAAATAAACATGTTTCTGCAAGTTTGGTCAACCCCATGTAACTTATGGGGCAGTAACAGCTCACTTTTAAAAATTTGTTTTTCAGCCCGAAATAAACACGTTTTTTCAGACAGCTGTATCCCTATGTAACTGCAAGGCTCAGAAGAGCCCACACACTCAGGTCTTAACCCCAGTGTGCTGAAAGTGTCAAACATGTTTTTCAGCAGAAATAAACATGTTTCTGCAAGTTTGGTCAACCCCATGTAACTAATGGGGCAGTAACAGCTCACCTTTTCAAAACGTGTTTTTCAGCCCGAAATAAACACGTTTTTTCAGACAGCTGTATCCCTATGTAACTGCAAGGCTCAGAAGAGCCCACACACTCAGGTCTTAACCCCAGTGTGCTGAAAGTGTCAAAACATGTTTTTCAGCAGAAATAAACATGTTTCTGCAAGTTTGGTCAACCCCATGTAAGTTATGGGTCAGTAACAGCTCACTTTTCAAAACGTGTTTTTCAGCCCGAAATAAACGCGTTTTTTCAGACAGCTGTATCCCTATGTAACTGCAAGGCTCAGAAGAGCCCACACACTCAGGTCTTAACCCCAGTGTGCTGAAAGTGTCAAAACATGTTTTTCAGCAGAAATAAACATGTTTCTGCAAGTTTGGTCAACCCCATGTAACTTATGGGGCAGTAACAGCTCACTTTCAAAACGTGTTTTTCAGCCCGAAATAAACGCGTTTTTTCAGACAGCTGTATCCCTATGTAACTGCAAGGCTCAGAAGAGCCCACACACTCAGGTCTTAACCCCAGTGTGCTGAAAGTGTCAAAACATGTTTTTCAGCAGAAATAAACATGTTTCTGCAAGTTTGGTCAACCCCATGTAACTTACGGGGCAGTAACAGCTCACTTTTCAAAACGTGTTTTTCAGCCCGAAATAAACACGTTTTTTCAGACAGCTGTATCCCTATGTAACTGCAAGGCTCAGAAGAGCCCACACACTCAGGTCTTAACCCCAGTGTGCTGAAAGTGTCAAAACATGTTTTTCAGCAGAAATAAACATGTTTCTGCAAGTTTGGTCAACCCCATGTAAGTTATGGGGCAGTAACAGCTCACTTTTCAAAACGTGTTTTTCAGCCCGAAATAAACGCGTTTTTTCAGACAGCTGTATCCCTATGTAACTGCAAGGCTCAGAAGAGCCCACACACTCAGGTCTTAACCCCAGTGTACTGAAAGTGTCAAAACATGTTTTTCAGCAGAAATAAACATGTTTCTGCAAGTTTGGTCAACCCCATGTAAGTTATGGGTCAGTAACAGCTCACTTTTCAAAACGTGTTTTTCAGCCCGAAATAAACGCGTTTTTTCAGACAGCTGTATCCCTATGTAACTGCAAGGCTCAGAAGAGCCCACACACTCAGGTCTTAACCCCAGTGTGCTGAAAGTGTCAAAACATGTTTTTCAGCAGAAATAAACATGTTTCTGTAAGTTTGGTCAACCCCATGTAAGTTATGGGGCAGTAACAGCTCACTTTTCAAAACGTGTTTTTCAGCCGAAATAAACGCGTTTTTTCAGACAGCTGTATCCCTATGTAACTGCAAGGCTCAGAAGAGCCCACACACTCAGGTCTTAACCCCAGTGTGCTGAAAGTGTCAAAACATGTTTTTCAGCAGAAATAAACATGTTTCTGCAAGTTTGGTCAACCCCATGTAAGTTATGGGTCAGTAACAGCTCACTTTTTCAAAACGTGTTTTTCAGCCCGAAATAAACGCGTTTTTTCAGACAGCTGTATCCCTATGTAACTGCAAGGCTCAGAAGAGCCCACACACTCAGGTCTTAACCCCAGTGTGCTGAAAGTGTCAAAACATGTTTTTCAGCAGAAATAAACATGTTTTCTGCAAGTTTGGTCAACCCCATGTAAGTTATGGGTTAGTAACAGCTCACTTTTCAAAACGTGTTTTTCAGCCCGAAATAAACGCGTTTTTTCAGACAGCTGTATCCCTATGTAACTGCAAGGCTCAGAAGAGCCCACACACTCAGGTCTTAACCCCAGTGTGCTGAAAGTGTCAAAACATGTTTTTCAGCAGAAATAAACATGTTTCTGCAAGTTTGGTCAACCCCATGTAACTAATGGGGCAGTAACAGCTCACTTTTCAAAACGTGTTTTTCAGCCCGAAATAAACACGTTTTTTCAGACAGCTGTATCCCTATGTAACTGCAAGGCTCAGAAGAGCCCACACACTCAGGTCTTAACCCCAGTGTGCTGAAAGTGTCAAAACATGTTTTTCAGCAGAAATAAACATGTTTCTGCAAGTTTGGTCAACCCCATGTAAGTTATGGGTCAGTAACAGCTCACTTTTCAAAACGTGTTTTTCGAGCCCGAAATAAACGCGTTTTTTCAGACAGCTGTATCCCTATGTAACTGCAAGGCTCAGAAGAGCCCACACACTCAGGTCTTAACCCCAGTGTGCTGAAAGTGTCAAAACATGTTTTTCAGCAGAAATAAACATGTTTCTGCAAGTTTGGTCAACCCCATGTAAGTTATGGGTCAGTAACAGCTCACTTTTCAAAACGTGTTTTTCAGCCCGAAATAAACGCGTTTTTTCAGACAGCTGTATCCCTATGTAACTGCAAGGCTCAGAAGAGCCCACACACTCAGGTCTTAACCCCAGTGTGCTGAAAGTGTCAAAACATGTTTTTCAGCAGAAATAAACATGTTTCTGCAAGTTTGGTCAACCCCATGTAACTTATGGGGCAGTAACAGCTCACTTTTCAAAACGTGTTTTTCAGCCCGAAATAAACGCGTTTTTTCAGACAGCTGTATCCCTATGTAACTACAAGGCTCAGAAGAGCCCACACACTCAGGTCTTAACCCCAGTGTGCTGAAAGTGTCAAAACATGTTTTTCAGCAGAAATAAACATGTTTCTGCAAGTTTGGTCAACCCCATGTAAGTTATGGGTTAGTAACAGCTCACTTTTCAAAACGTGTTTTTCAGCCCGAAATAAACACGTTTTTTCAGACAGATGTATCCCTATGTAACTGCAAGGCTCAGAAGAGCCCACACACTCAGGTCTTAACCCCAGTGTGCTGAAAGTGTCAAAAACATGTTTTTCAGCAGAAATAAACATGTTTCTGCAAGTTTGGTCAACCCCATGTAAGTTATGGGTCAGTAACAGCTCACTTTTCAAAACGTGTTTTTCAGCCCGAAATAAACGCGTTTTTTCAGACAGCTGTATCCCTATGTAACTGCAAGGCTCAGAAGAGCCCACACACTCAGGTCTTAACCCCAGTGTGCTGAAAGTGTCAAAACATGTTTTTCAGCAGAAATAAACATGTTTCTGCAAGTTTGGTCAACCCCATGTAACTTATGGGGCAGTAACAGCTCACTTTTCAAAACGTGTTTTTCAGCCCGAAATAAACACGTTTTTTCAGACAGCTGTATCCCTATGTAACTGCAAGGCTCAGAAGAGCCCACACACTCAGGTCTTAACCCCAGTGTGCTGAAAGTGTCAAAACATGTTTTTCAGCAGAAATAAACATGTTTCTGCAAGTTTGGTCAACCCCATGTAACTTATGGGGCAGTAACAGCTCACTTTTCAAAACGTGTTTTTCAGCCCGAAATAAACGCGTTTTTTCAGACAGCTGTATCCCTATGTAACTGCAAGGCTCAGAAGAGCCCACACACTCAGGTCTTAACCCCAGTGTGCTGAAAGTGTCAAAACATGTTTTTCAGCAGAAATAAACATGTTTCTGCAAGTTTGGTCAACCCCATGTAACTTATGGGGCAGTAACAGCTCACTTTTAAAAATTTGTTTTTCAGCCCGAAATAAACACGTTTTTTCAGACAGCTGTATCCCTATGTAACTGCAAGGCTCAGAAGAGCCCACACACTCAGGTCTTAACCCCAGTGTGCTGAAAGTGTCAAAACATGTTTTTCAGCAGAAATAAACATGTTTCTGCAAGTTTGGTCAACCCCATGTAACTAATGGGTCAGTAACAGCTCACTTTTCAAAACGTGTTTTTCAGCCCGAAATAACACGTTTTTTCAGACAGCTGTATCCCTATGTAACTGCAAGGCTCAGAAGAGCCCACACACTCAGGTCTTAACCCCAGTGTGCTGAAAGTGTCAAAACATGTTTTTCAGCAGAAATAAACATGTTTCTGCAAGTTTGGTCAACCCCATGTAAGTTATGGGTCAGTAACAGCTCACTTTTCAAAACGTGTTTTTCAGCCCGAAATAAACGCGTTTTTTCAGACAGCTGTATCCCTATGTAACTGCAAGGCTCAGAAGAGCCCACACACTCAGGTCTTAACCCCAGTGTGCTGAAAGTGTCAAACATGTTTTTCAGCAGAAATAAACATGTTTCTGCAAGTTTGGTCAACCCCATGTAACTTATGGGGCAGTAACAGCTCACTTTTCAAAACGTGTTTTTCAGCCCGAAATAAACACGTTTTTTCAGACAGCTGTATCCCTATGTAACTGCAAGGCTCAGAAGAGCCCACACACTCAGGTCTTAACCCCAGTGTGCTGAAAGTGTCAAAACATGTTTTTCAGCAGAAATAAACATGTTTCTGCAAGTTTGGTCAACCCCATGTAAGTTATGGGTCAGTAACAGCTCACTTTTCAAAACGTGTTTTTCAGCCCGAAATAAACGCGTTTTTTCAGACAGCTGTATCCCTATGTAACTGCAAGGCTCAGAAGAGCCCACACACTCAGGTCTTAACCCCAGTGTGCTGAAAGTGTCAAAACATGTTTTTCAGCAGAAATAAACATGTTTCTGCAAGTTTGGTCAACCCCATGTAAGTTATGGGTCAGTAACAGCTCACTTTTCAAAACGTGTTTTTCAGCCCGAAATAACGCGTTTTTTCAGACAGCTGTATCCCTATGTAACTGCAAGGCTCAGAAGAGCCCACACACTCAGGTCTTAACCCCAGTGTGCTGAAAGTGTCAAAACATGTTTTTCAGCAGAAATAAACATGTTTCTGCAAGTTTGGTCAACCCCATGTAACTTATGGGGCAGTAACAGCTCACTTTTCAAAACGTGTTTTTCAGCCCGAAATAAACGCGTTTTTTTCAGACAGCTGTATCCCTATGTAACTACAAGGCTCAGAAGAGCCCACACACTCAGGTCTTAACCCCAGTGTGCTGAAAGTGTCAAAACATGTTTTTCAGCAGAAATAAACATGTTTCTGCAAGTTTGGTCAACCCCATGTAAGTTATGGGTTAGTAACAGCTCACTTTTCAAAACGTGTTTTTCAGCCCGAAATAAACACGTTTTTTCAGACAGATGTATCCCTATGTAACTGCAAGGCTCAGAAGAGCCCACACACTCAGGTCTTAACCCCAGTGTGCTGAAAGTATCAAAACATGTTTTTCAGCAGAAATAAACATGTTTCTGCAAGTTTGGTCAACCCCATGTAAGTTATGGGTCAGTAACAGCTCACTTTTCAAAACGTGTTTTTCAGCCCGAAATAAACGCGTTTTTTCAGACAGCTGTATCCCTATGTAACTGCAAGGCTCAGAAGAGCCCACACACTCAGGTCTTAACCCCAGTGTGCTGAAAGTGTCAAAACATGTTTTCAGCAGAAATAAACATGTTTCTGCAAGTTTGGTCAACCCCATGTAACTTATGGGGCAGTAACAGCTCACTTTTCAAAACGTGTTTTTCAGCCCGAAATAAACACGTTTTTTCAGACAGCTGTATCCCTATGTAACTGCAAGGCTCAGAAGAGCCCACACACTCAGGTCTTAACCCCAGTGTGCTGAAAGTGTCAAAACATGTTTTTCAGCAGAAATAAACATGTTTCTGCAAGTTTGGTCAACCCCATGTAACTTATGGGGCAGTAACAGCTCACTTTTCAAACGTGTTTTTCAGCCCGAAATAAACGCGTTTTTTCAGACAGCTGTATCCCTATGTAACTGCAAGGCTCAGAAGAGCCCAGACACTCAGGTCTTAACCCCAGTGTGCTGAAAGTGTCAAAACATGTTTTTCAGCAGAAATAAACATGTTTCTGCAAGTTTGGTCAACCCCATGTAACTTATGGGGCAGTAACAGCTCACTTTTAAAAATTTGTTTTTCAGCCCGAAATAAACACGTTTTTTCAGACAGCTGTATCCCTATGTAACTGCAAGGCTCAGAAGAGCCCACACACTCAGGTCTTAACCCCAGTGTGCTGAAAGTGTCAAAACATGTTTTTCAGCAGAAATAAACATGTTTCTGCAAGTTTGGTCAACCCCATGTAACTAATGGGGCAGTAACAGCTCACTTTTCAAAACGTGTTTTTCAGCCCGAAATAAACACGTTTTTTCAGACAGCTGTATCCCTATGTAACTGCAAGGCTCAGAAGAGCCCACACACTCAGGTCTTAACCCCAGTGTGCTGAAAGTGTCAAAACATGTTTTTCAGCAGAAATAAACATGTTTCTGCAAGTTTGGTCAACCCCATGTAAGTTATGGGTCAGTAACAGCTCACTTTTCAAAACGTGTTTTTCAGCCCGAAATAAACGCGTTTTTTCAGACAGCTGTATCCCTATGTAACTGCAAGGCTCAGAAGAGCCCACACACTCAGGTCTTAACCCCAGTGTGCTGAAAGTGTCAAAACATGTTTTTCAGCAGAAATAAACATGTTTCTGCAAGTTTGGTCAACCCCATGTAACTTATGGGGCAGTAACAGCTCACTTTTCAAAACGTGTTTTTCAGCCCGAAATAAACGCGTTTTTTCAGACAGCTGTATCCCTATGTAACTGCAAGGCTCAGAAGAGCCCACACACTCAGGTCTTAACCCCAGTGTGCTGAAAGTGTCAAAACATGTTTTTCAGCAGAAATAAACATGTTTCTGCAAGTTTGGTCAACCCCATGTAACTTACGGGGCAGTAACAGCTCACTTTTCAAAACGTGTTTTTCAGCCCGAAATAAACACGTTTTTTCAGACAGCTGTATCCCTATGTAACTGCAAGGCTCAGAAGAGCCCACACACTCAGGTCTTAACCCCAGTGTGCTGAAAGTGTCAAAACATGTTTTTCAGCAGAAATAAACATGTTTCTGCAAGTTTGGTCAACCCCATGTAAGTTATGGGGCAGTAACAGCTCACTTTTCAAAACGTGTTTTTCAGCCCGAAATAAACGCGTTTTTTCAGACAGCTGTATCCCTATGTAACTGCAAGGCTCAGAAGAGCCCACACACTCAGGTCTTAACCCCAGTGTACTGAAAGTGTCAAAACATGTTTTTCAGCAGAAATAAACATGTTTCTGCAAGTTTGGTCAACCCCATGTAAGTTATGGGTCAGTAACAGCTCACTTTTCAAAACGTGTTTTTCAGCCCGAAATAAACGCGTTTTTTCAGACAGCTGTATCCCTATGTAACTGCAAGGCTCAGAAGAGCCCACACACTCAGGTCTTAACCCCAGTGTGCTGAAAGTGTCAAAACATGTTTTTCAGCAGAAATAAACATGTTTCTGTAAGTTTGGTCAACCCCATGTAAGTTATGGGGCAGTAACAGCTCACTTTTCAAAACGTGTTTTTCAGCCCGAAATAAACGCGTTTTTTCAGACAGCTGTATCCCTATGTAACTGCAAGGCTCAGAAGAGCCCACACACTCAGGTCTTAACCCCAGTGTGCTGAAAGTGTCAAAACATGTTTTTCAGCAGAAATAAACATGTTTCTGCAAGTTTGGTCAACCCCATGTAAGTTATGGGGCAGTAACAGCTCACTTTTCAAAACGTGTTTTTCAGCCCGAAATAAACGCGTTTTTTCAGACAGCTGTATCCCTATGTAACTGCAAGGCTCAGAAGAGCCCACACACTCAGGTCTTAACCCCAGTGTGCTGAAAGTGTCAAAACATGTTTTTCAGCAGAAATAAACATGTTTCTGCAAGTTTGGTCAACCCCATGTAAGTTATGGGTTAGTAACAGCTCACTTTTCAAAACGTGTTTTTCAGCCCGAAATAAACGCGTTTTTTCAGACAGCTGTATCCCTATGTAACTGCAAGGCTCAGAAGAGCCCACACACTCAGGTCTTAACCCCAGTGTGCTGAAAGTGTCAAAACATGTTTTTCAGCAGAAATAAACATGTTTCTGCAAGTTTGGTCAACCCCATGTAACTAATGGGGCAGTAACAGCTCACTTTTCAAAACGTGTTTTTCAGCCCGAAATAAACACGTTTTTTCAGACAGCTGTATCCCTATGTAACTGCAAGGCTCAGAAGAGCCCACACACTCAGGTCTTAACCCCAGTGTGCTGAAAGTGTCAAAACATGTTTTTCAGCAGAAATAAACATGTTTCTGCAAGTTTGGTCAACCCCATGTAAGTTATGGGTCAGTAACAGCTCACTTTTCAAAACGTGTTTTTCAGCCCGAAATAAACGCGTTTTTTCAGACAGCTGTATCCCTATGTAACTGCAAGGCTCAGAAGAGCCCACACACTCAGGTCTTAACCCCAGTGTGCTGAAAGTGTCAAAACATGTTTTTCAGCAGAAATAAACATGTTTCTGCAAGTTTGGTCAACCCCATGTAAGTTATGGGTCAGTAACAGCTCACTTTTCAAAACGTGTTTTTCAGCCCGAAATAAACGCGTTTTTTCAGACAGCTGTATCCCTATGTAACTGCAAGGCTCAGAAGAGCCCACACACTCAGGTCTTAACCCCAGTGTGCTGAAAGTGTCAAAACATGTTTTTCAGCAGAAATAAACATGTTTCTGCAAGTTTGGTCAACCCCATGTAACTTATGGGGCAGTAACAGCTCACTTTTCAAAACGTGTTTTTCAGCCCGAAATAAACGCGTTTTTTCAGACAGCTGTATCCCTATGTAACTACAAGGCTCAGAAGAGCCCACACACTCAGGTCTTAACCCCAGTGTGCTGAAAGTGTCAAAACATGTTTTTCAGCAGAAATAAACATGTTTCTGCAAGTTTGGTCAACCCCATGTAAGTTATGGGTTAGTAACAGCTCACTTTTCAAAACGTGTTTTTCAGCCCGAAATAAACACGTTTTTTCAGACAGATGTATCCCTATGTAACTGCAAGGCTCAGAAGAGCCCACACACTCAGGTCTTAACCCCAGTGTGCTGAAAGTATCAAAACATGTTTTTCAGCAGAAATAAACATGTTTCTGCAAGTTTGGTCAACCCCATGTAAGTTATGGGTCAGTAACAGCTCACTTTTCAAAACGTGTTTTTCAGCCCGAAATAAACGCGTTTTTTCAGACAGCTGTATCCCTATGTAACTGCAAGGCTCAGAAGAGCCCACACACTCAGGTCTTAACCCCAGTGTGCTGAAAGTGTCAAAACATGTTTTTCAGCAGAAATAAACATGTTTCTGCAAGTTTGGTCAACCCCATGTAAGTTATGGGTCAGTAACAGCTCACTTTTCAAAACGTGTTTTTCAGCCCGAAATAAACGCGTTTTTTCAGACAGCTGTATCCCTATGTAACTGCAAGGCTCAGAAGAGCCCACACACTCAGGTCTTAACCCCAGTGTGCTGAAAGTGTCAAAACATGTTTTTCAGCAGAAATAAACATGTTTCTGCAAGTTTGGTCAACCCCATGTAACTTATGGGGCAGTAACAGCTCACTTTTCAAAACGTGTTTTTCAGCCCGAAATAAACACGTTTTTTCAGACAGCTGTATCCCTATGTAACTGCAAGGCTCAGAAGAGCCCACACACTCAGGTCTTAACCCCAGTGTGCTGAAAGTGTCAAAACATGTTTTTCAGCAGAAATAAACATGTTTCTGCAAGTTTGGTCAACCCCATGTAACTTATGGGGCAGTAACAGCTCACTTTTCAAACGTGTTTTTCAGCCCGAAATAAACGCGTTTTTTCAGACAGCTGTATCCCTATGTAACTGCAAGGCTCAGAAGAGCCCACACACTCAGGTCTTAACCCCAGTGTGCTGAAAGTGTCAAAACATGTTTTTCAGCAGAAATAAACATGTTTCTGCAAGTTTGGTCAACCCCATGTAACTTATGGGGCAGTAACAGCTCACTTTTAAAATTTGTTTTTCAGCCCGAAATAAACACGTTTTTTCAGACAGCTGTATCCCTATGTAACTGCAAGGCTCAGAAGAGCCCACACACTCAGGTCTTAACCCCAGTGTGCTGAAAGTGTCAAAACATGTTTTTCAGCAGAAATAAACATGTTTCTGCAAGTTTGGTCAACCCCATGTAACTAATGGGGCAGTAACAGCTCACTTTTCAAAACGTGTTTTTCAGCCCGAAATAAACACGTTTTTTCAGACAGCTGTATCCCTATGTAACTGCAAGGCTCAGAAGAGCCCACACACTCAGGTCTTAACCCCAGTGTGCTGAAAGTGTCAAAACATGTTTTTCAGCAGAAATAAACATGTTTCTGCAAGTTTGGTCAACCCCATGTAAGTTATGGGTCAGTAACAGCTCACTTTTCAAAACGTGTTTTTCAGCCCGAAATAAACGCGTTTTTTCAGACAGCTGTATCCCTATGTAACTGCAAGGCTCAGAAGAGCCCACACACTCAGGTCTTAACCCCAGTGTGCTGAAAGTGTCAAAACATGTTTTTCAGCAGAAATAAACATGTTTCTGCAAGTTTGGTCAACCCCATGTAACTTATGGGGCAGTAACAGCTCACTTTTCAAAACGTGTTTTTCAGCCCGAAATAAACACGTTTTTTCAGACAGCTGTATCCCTATGTAACTGCAAGGCTCAGAAGAGCCCACACACTCAGGTCTTAACCCCAGTGTGCTGAAAGTGTCAAAACATGTTTTTCAGCAGAAATAAACATGTTTCTGCAAGTTTGGTCAACCCCATGTAACTTATGGGGCAGTAACAGCTCACTTTTCAAAACGTGTTTTTCAGCCCGAAATAAACGCGTTTTTTCAGACAGCTGTATCCCTATGTAACTGCAAGGCTCAGAAGAGCCCACACACTCAGGTCTTAACCCCAGTGTGCTGAAAGTGTCAAAACATGTTTTTCAGCAGAAATAAACATGTTTCTGCAAGTTTGGTCAACCCCATGTAACTTATGGGGCAGTAACAGCTCACTTTTAAAATTTGTTTTTCAGCCCGAAATAAACACGTTTTTTCAGACAGCTGTATCCCTATGTAACTGCAAGGCTCAGAAGAGCCCACACACTCAGGTCTTAACCCCAGTGTGCTGAAAGTGTCAAAACATGTTTTTCAGCAGAAATAAACATGTTTCTGCAAGTTTGGTCAACCCCATGTAACTAATGGGGCAGTAACAGCTCACTTTTCAAAACGTGTTTTTCAGCCCGAAATAAACACGTTTTTTCAGACAGCTGTATCCCTATGTAACTGCAAGGCTCAGAAGAGCCCACACACTCAGGTCTTAACCCCAGTGTGCTGAAAGTGTCAAAACATGTTTTTCAGCAGAAATAAACATGTTTCTGCAAGTTTGGTCAACCCCATGTAAGTTATGGGGCAGTAACAGCTCACTTTTCAAAACGTGTTTTTCAGCCCGAATTAAACGCGTTTTTTCAGACAGCTGTATCCCTATGTAACTGCAAGGCTCAGAAGAGCCCACACACTCAGGTCTTAACGCCAGTGTACTGAAAGTGTCAAAACATGTTTTTCAGCAGAAATAAACATGTTTCTGCAAGTTTGGTCAACCCCATGTAAGTTATGGGGCAGTAACAGCTCACTTTTCAAAACGTGTTTTTCAGCCCGAAATAAACGCGTTTTATAAGACAGCTGTATCCCTATGTAACTGCAAGGCTCAGAAGAGCCCACACACTCAGGTCTTAACCCCAGTGTGCTGAAAGTGTCAAAACATGTTTTTCAGCAGAAATAAACATGTTTCTGCAAGTTTGGTCAACCCCATGTAAGTTATGGGTCAGTAACAGCTCACTTTTCAAAACGTGTTTTTCAGCCCGAAATAAACGCGTTTTTTCAGACAGCTGTATCCCTATGTAACTGCAAGGCTCAGAAGAGCCCACACACTCAGGTCTTAACCCCAGTGTGCTGAAAGTGTCAAAACATGTTTTTCAGCAGAAATAAACATGTTTCTGCAAGTTTGGTCAACCCCATGTAAGTTATGGGGCAGTAACAGCTCACTTTTCAAAACGTGTTTTTCAGCCCGAAATAAACGCGTTTTTTCAGACAGCTGTATCCCTATGTAACTGCAAGGCTCAGAAGAGCCCACACACTCAGGTCTTAACCCCAGTGTGCTGAAAGTGTCAAAACATGTTTTTCAGCAGAAATAAACATGTTTCTGCAAGTTTGGTCAACCCCATGTAAGTTATGGGTCAGTAACAGCTCACTTTTCAAAACGTGTTTTTCAGCCCGAAATAAACGCGTTTTTTCAGACAGCTGTATCCCTATGTAACTGCAAGGCTCAGAAGAGCCCACACACTCAGGTCTTAACCCCAGTGTGCTGAAAGTGTCAAAACATGTTTTTCAGCAGAAATAAACATGTTTCTGCAAGTTTGGTCAACCCCATGTAAGTTATGGGGCAGTAACAGCTCACTTTTCAAAACGTGTTTTTCAGCCCGAAATAAACGCGTTTTTTCAGACAGCTGTATCCCTATGTAACTGCAAGGCTCAGAAGAGCCCACACACTCAGGTCTTAACCCCAGTGTGCTGAAAGTGTCAAAACATGTTTTTCAGCAGAAATAAACATGTTTCTGCAAGTTTGGTCAACCCCATGTAAGTTATGGGTCAGTAACAGCTCACTTTTCAAAACGTGTTTTTCAGCCCGAAATAAACGCGTTTTTTCAGACAGCTGTATCCCTATGTAACTGCAAGGCTCAGAAGAGCCCACACACTCAGGTCTTAACCCCAGTGTGCTGAAAGTGTCAAAACATGTTTTTCAGCAGAAATAAACATGTTTCTGCAAGTTTGGTCAACCCCATGTAAGTTATGGGTCAGTAACAGCTCACTTTTCAAAACGTGTTTTTCAGCCCGAAATAAACGCGTTTTTTCAGACAGCTGTATCCCTATGTAACTGCAAGGCTCAGAAGAGCCCACACACTCAGGTCTTAACCCCAGTGTGCTGAAAGTGTCAAAACATGTTTTTCAGCAGAAATAAACATGTTTCTGCAAGTTTGGTCAACCCCATGTAAGTTATGGGGCAGTAACAGCTCACTTTTCAAAACGTGTTTTTCAGCCCGAAATAAACGCGTTTTTTCAGACAGCTGTATCCCTATGTAACTGCAAGGCTCAGAAGAGCCCACACACTCAGGTCTTAACCCCAGTGTACTGAAAGTGTCAAAACATGTTTTTCAGCAGAAATAAACATGTTTCTGCAAGTTTGGTCAACCCCATGTAAGTTATGGGTCAGTAACAGCTCACTTTTCAAAACGTGTTTTTCAGCCCGAAATAAACGCGTTTTTTCAGACAGCTGTATCCCTATGTAACTGCAAGGCTCAGAAGAGCCCACACACTCAGGTCTTAACCCCAGTGTGCTGAAAGTGTCAAAACATGTTTTTCAGCAGAAATAAACATGTTTCTGCAAGTTTGGTCAACCCCATGTAAGTTATGGGTCAGTAACAGCTCACTTTTCAAAACGTGTTTTTCAGCCCGAAATAAACGCGTTTTTTCAGACAGCTGTATCCCTATGTAACTGCAAGGCTCAGAAGAGCCCACACACTCAGGTCTTAACCCCAGTGTGCTGAAAGTGTCAAAACATGTTTTTCAGCAGAAATAAACATGTTTCTGCAAGTTTGGTCAACCCCATGTAAGTTATGGGGCAGTAACAGCTCACTTTTCAAAACGTGTTTTTCAGCCCGAAATAAACGCGTTTTTTCAGACAGCTGTATCCCTAAGTAACTGCAAGGCTCAGAAGAGCCCACACACTCAGGTCTTAACCCCAGTGTACTGAAAGTGTCAAAACATGTTTTTCAGCAGAAATAAACATGTTTCTGCAAGTTTGGTCAACCCCATGTAAGTTATGGGTCAGTAACAGCTCACTTTTCAAAACGTGTTTTTCAGCCCGAAATAAACGCGTTTTTTCAGACAGCTGTATCCCTATGTAACACTGCAAGGCTCAGAAGAGCCACACACTCAGGTCTTAACCCCAGTGTGCTGAAAGTGTCAAAACATGTTTTTCAGCAGAAATAAACATGTTTCTGCAAGTTTGGTCAACCCCATGTAAGTTATGGGTCAGTAACAGCTCACTTTTCAAAACGTGTTTTTCAGCCCGAAATAAACGCGTTTTTTCAGACAGCTGTATCCCTATGTAACTGCAAGGCTCAGAAGAGCCCACACACTCAGGTCTTAACCCCAGTGTGCTGAAAGTGTCAAAACATGTTTTTCAGCAGAAATAAACATGTTTCTGCAAGTTTGGTCAACCCCATGTAACTTATGGGGCAGTAACAGCTCACTTTTCAAAACGTGTTTTTCAGCCCGAAATAAACGCGTTTTTTCAGACAGCTGTATCCCTATGTAACTGCAAGGTTCAGAAGAGCCCACACACTCAGGTCTTAACCCCAGTGTGCTGAAAGTGTCAAAACATGTTTTTCAGCAGAAATAAACATGTTTCTGCAAGTTTGGTCAACCCCATGTAAGTTATGGGTCAGTAACAGCTCACTTTTCAAAACGTGTTTTTCAGCCCGAAATAAACACGTTTTTTCAGACAGCTGTATCCCTATGTAACTGCAAGGCTCAGAAGAGCCCACACACTCAGGTCTTAACCCCAGTGTGCTGAAAGTGTCAAAACATGTTTTTCAGCAGAAATAAACATGTTTCTGCAAGTTTGGTTAACCCCATGTAAGTTATGGGGCAGTAACAGCTCACTTTTCAAAACGTGTTTTTCAGCCCGAAATAAACGCGTTTTTTCAGACAGCTGTATCCCTATGTAACTGCAAGGCTCAGAAGAGCCCACACACTCAGGTCTTAACCCCAGTGTGCTGAAAGTGTCAAAACATGTTTTTCAGCAGAAATAAACATGTTTCTGCAAGTTTGGTCAACCCCATGTAAGTTATGGGTCAGTAACAGCTCACTTTTCAAAACGTGTTTTCAGCCCGAAATAAACGCGTTTTTTCAGACAGCTGTATCCCTATGTAACTGCAAGGCTCAGAAGAGCCCACACACTCAGGTCTTAACCCCAGTGTGCTGAAAGTGTCAAAACATGTTTTTCAGCAGAAATAAACATGTTTCTGCAAGTTTGGTCAACCCCATGTAACTTATGGGGCAGTAACAGCTCACTTTTCAAAACGTGTTTTTCAGCCCGAAATAAACACGTTTTTTCAGACAGCTGTATCCCTATGTAACTGCAAGGCTCAGAAGAGCCCACACACTCAGGTCTTAACCCCAGTGTGCTGAAAGTGTCAAAACATGTTTTTCAGCAGAAATAAACATGTTTCTGCAAGTTTGGTCAACCCCATGTAACTTATGGGGCAGTAACAGCTCACTTTTCAAAACGTGTTTTTCAGCCCGAAATAAACGCGTTTTTTCAGACAGCTGTATCCCTATGTAACTGCAAGGTTCAGAAGAGCCCACACACTCAGGTCTTAACCCCAGTGTGCTGAAAGTGTCAAAACATGTTTTTCAGCAGAAATAAACATGTTTCTGCAAGTTTGGTCAACCCCATGTAACTAATGGGGCAGTAACAGCTCACTTTTCAAAACGTGTTTTTCAGCCCGAAATAAACACGTTTTTTCAGACAGCTGTATCCCTATGTAACTGCAAGGCTCAGAAGAGCCAACACACTCAGGTCTTAACCCCAGTGTGCTGAAAGTGTCAAAACAAGTTTTTCAGCAGAAATAAACATGTTTCTGCAAGTTTGGTCAACCCCATGTAAGTTATGGGTCAGTAACAGCTCACTTTTCAAAACGTGTTTTTCAGCCCGAAATAAACGCGTTTTTTCAGACAGCTGTATCCCTATGTAACTGCAAGGCTCAGAAGAGCCCACACACTCAGGTCTTAACCCCAGTGTGCTGAAAGTGTCAAAACATGTTTTTCAGCAGAAATAAACATGTTTCTGCAAGTTTGGTCAACCCCATGTAAGTTATGGGTCAGTAACAGCTCACTTTTCAAAACGTGTTTTTCAGCCCGAAATAAACGCGTTTTTTCAGACAGCTGTATCCCTATGTAACTGCAAGGCTCAGAAGAGCCCACACACTCAGGTCTTAACCCCAGTGTACTGAAAGTGTCAAAACATGTTTTTCAGCAGAAATAAACATGTTTCTGCAAGTTTGGTCAACCCCATGTAAGTTATGGGTCAGTAACAGCTCACTTTTCAAAACGTGTTTTTCAGCCCGAAATAAACGCGTTTTTTCAGACAGCTGTATCCCTATGTAACTGCAAGGCTCAGAAGAGCCCACACACTCAGGTCATAACCCCAGTGTGCTGAAAGTGTCAAAACATGTTTTTCAGCAGAAATAAACATGTTTCTGCAAGTTTGGTCAACCCCATGTAAGTTATGGGGCAGTAACAGCTCACTTTTCAAAACGTGTTTTTCAGCCCGAAATAAACGCGTTTTTTCAGACAGCTGTATCCCTATGTAACTGCAAGGCTCAGAAGAGCCCACACACTCAGGTCTTAACCCCAGTGTGCTGAAAGTGTCAAAACATGTTTTTCAGCAGAAATAAACATGTTTCTGCAAGTTTGGTCAACCCCATGTAACTTATGGGGCAGTAACAGCTCACTTTTCAAAACGTGTTTTTCAGCCCGAAATAAACACATTTTTTCAGACAGCTGTATCCCTATGTAACTGCAAGGCTCAGAAGAGCCCACACACTCAGGTCTTAACCCCAGTGTGCTGAAAGTGTCAAAACATGTTTTTCAGCAGAAATAAACATGTTTCTGCAAGTTTGGTCAACCCCATGTAACTAATGGGGCAGTAACAGCTCACTTTTCAAAACGTGTTTTTCAGCCCGAAATAAACACGTTTTTTCAGACAGCTGTATCCCTATGTAACTGCAAGGCTCAGAAGAGCCCACACACTCAGGTCTTAACCCCAGTGTGCTGAAAGTGTCAAAACATGTTTTTCAGCAGAAATAAACATGTTTCTGCAAGTTTGGTCAACCCCATGTAAGTTATGGGTCAGTAACAGCTCACTTTTCAAAACGTGTTTTTCAGCCCGAAATAAACGCGTTTTTTCAGACAGCTGTATCCCTATGTAACTGCAAGGCTCAGAAGAGCCCACACACTCAGGTCTTAACCCCAGTGTGCTGAAAGTGTCAAAACATGTTTTTCAGCAGAAATAAACATGTTTCTGCAAGTTTGGTCAACCCCATGTAACTTATGGGTCAGTAACAGCTCACTTTTCAAAACGTGTTTTTCAGCCCGAAATAAACACGTTTTTTCAGACAGCTGTATCCCTATGTAACTGCAAGGCTCAGAAGAGCCCACACACTCAGGTCTTAACCCCAGTGTGCTGAAAGTGTCAAAACATGTTTTTCAGCAGAAATAAACATGTTTCTGCAAGTTTGGTCAACCCCATGTAAGTTATGGGTCAGTAACAGCTCACTTTTCAAAACGTGTTTTTCAGCCCGAAATAAACGCGTTTTTTCAGACAGCTGTATCCCTATGTAACTGCAAGGCTCAGAAGAGCCCACACACTCAGGTCTTAACCCCAGTGTGCTGAAAGTGTCAAAACATGTTTTTCAGCAGAAATAAACATGTTTCTGCAAGTTTGGTCAACCCCATGTAACTAATGGGGCAGTAACAGCTCACTTTTCAAAACGTGTTTTTCAGCCCGAAATAAACACGTTTTTTCAGACAGCTGTATCCCTATGTAACTGCAAGGCTCAGAAGAGCCCACACACTCAGGTCTTAACCCCAGTGTGCTGAAAGTGTCAAAACATGTTTTTCAGCAGAAATAAACATGTTTCTGCAAGTTTGGTCAACCCCATGTAAGTTATGGGGCAGTAACAGCTCACTTTTCAAAACGTGTTTTTCAGCCCGAAATAAACGCGTTTTTTCAGACAGCTGTATCCCTATGTAACTGCAAGGCTCAGAAGAGCCCACACACTCAGGTCTTAACCCCAGTGTACTGAAAGTGTCAAAACATGTTTTTCAGCAGAAATAAACATGTTTCTGCAAGTTTGGTCAACCCCATGTAAGTTATGGGTCAGTAACAGCTCACTTTTCAAAACGTGTTTTTCAGCCCGAAATAAACGCGTTTTTTCAGACAGCTGTATCCCTATGTAACTGCAAGGCTCAGAAGAGCCCACACACTCAGGTCTTAACCCCAGTGTGCTGAAAGTGTCAAAACATGTTTTTCAGCAGAAATAAACATGTTTCTGTAAGTTTGGTCAACCCCATGTAACTTATAGGGCAGTAACAGCTTACTTTTCAAAACGTGTTTTTCAGCCCGAAATAAACGCGTTTTTTCAGACAGCTGTATCCCTATGTAACTGCAAGGCTCAGAAGAGCCCACACACTCAGGTCTTAACCCCAGTGTGCTGAAAGTGTCAAAACATGTTTTTCAGCAGAAATAAACATGTTTCTGCAAGTTTGGTCAACCCCATGTAAGTTATGGGTCAGTAACAGCTCACTTTTCAAAACGTGTTTTTCAGCCCGAAATAAACGCGTTTTTTCAGACAGCTGTATCCCTATGTAACTGCAAGGCTCAGAAGAGCCCACACACTCAGGTCTTAACCCCAGTGTGCTGAAAGTGTCAAAACATGTTTTTCAGCAGAAATAAACATGTTTCTGCAAGTTTGGTCAACCCCATGTAAGTTATGGGTCAGTAACAGCTCACTTTTCAAAACGTGTTTTTCAGCCCGAAATAAACGCGTTTTTTCAGACAGCTGTATCCCTATGTAACTGCAAGGCTCAGAAGAGCCCACACACTCAGGTCTTAACCCCAGTGTGCTGAAAGTGTCAAAACATGTTTTTCAGCAGAAATAAACATGTTTCTGCAAGTTTGGTCAACCCCATGTAACTAATGGGGCAGTAACAGCTCACTTTTCAAAACGTGTTTTTCAGCCCGAAATAAACACGTTTTTTCAGACAGCTGTATCCCTATGTAACTGCAAGGCTCAGAAGAGCCCACACACTCAGGTCTTAACCCCAGTGTGCTGAAAGTGTCAAAACATGTTTTTCAGCAGAAATAAACATGTTTCTGCAAGTTTGGTCAACCCCATGTAACTTATGGGTCAGTAACAGCTCACTTTTCAAAACGTGTTTTTCAGCCCGAAATAAACGCGTTTTTTCAGACAGCTGTATCCCTATGTAACTGCAAGGCTCAGAAGAGCCCACACACTCAGGTCTTAACCCCAGTGTGCTGAAAGTGTCAAAACATGTTTTTCAGCAGAAATAAACATGTTTCTGCAAGTTTGGTCAACCCCATGTAACTTATGGGGCAGTAACAGCTCACTTTTCAAAACGTGTTTTTCAGCCCGAAATAAACACATTTTTTCAGACAGCTGTATCCCTATGTAACTGCAAGGCTCAGAAGAGCCCACACACTCAGGTCTTAACCCCAGTGTGCTGAAAGTGTCAAAACATGTTTTTCAGCAGAAATAAACATGTTTCTGCAAGTTTGGTCAACCCCATGTAACTAATGGGGCAGTAACAGCTCACTTTTCAAAACGTGTTTTTCAGCCCGAAATAAACACGTTTTTTCAGACAGCTGTATCCCTATGTAACTGCAAGGCTCAGAAGAGCCCACACACTCAGGTCTTAACCCCAGTGTGCTGAAAGTGTCAAAACATGTTTTTCAGCAGAAATAAACATGTTTCTGCAAGTTTGGTCAACCCCATGTAAGTTATGGGTCAGTAACAGCTCACTTTTCAAAACGTGTTTTTCAGCCCGAAATAAACGCGTTTTTTCAGACAGCTGTATCCCTATGTAACTGCAAGGCTCAGAAGAGCCCACACACTCAGGTCTTAACCCCAGTGTGCTGAAAGTGTCAAAACATGTTTTTCAGCAGAAATAAACATGTTTCTGCAAGTTTGGTCAACCCCATGTAACTTATGGGTCAGTAACAGCTCACTTTTCAAAACGTGTTTTTCAGCCCGAAATAAACACGTTTTTTCAGACAGCTGTATCCCTATGTAACTGCAAGGCTCAGAAGAGCCCACACACTCAGGTCTTAACCCCAGTGTGCTGAAAGTGTCAAAACATGTTTTTCAGCAGAAATAAACATGTTTCTGCAAGTGTGGTCAACCCCATGTAACTTATGGGGCAGTAACAGCTCACTTTTCAAAACGTGTTTTTCAGCCCGAAATAAACGCGTTTTTTCAGACAGCTGTATCCCTATGTAACTGCAAGGCTCAGAAGAGCCCACACACTCAGGTCTTAACCCCAGTGTGCTGAAAGTGTCAAAACATGTTTTTCAGCAGAAATAAACATGTTTCTGCAAGTTTGGTCAACCCCATGTAAGTTATGGGGCAGTAACAGCTCACTTTTCAAAACGTGTTTTTCAGCCCGAAATAAACGCGTTTTTTCAGACAGCTGTATCCCTATGTAACTGCAAGGCTCAGAAGAGCCCACACACTCAGGTCTTAACCCCAGTGTGCTGAAAGTGTCAAAACATGTTTTTCAGCAGAAATAAACATGTTTCTGCAAGTTTGGTCAACCCCATGTAACTTATGGGGCAGTAACAGCTCACTTTTCAAAACGTGTTTTTCAGCCCGAAATAAACGCGTTTTTTCAGACAGCTGTATCCCTATGTAACTGCAAGGCTCAGAAGAGCCCACACACTCAGGTCTTAACCCCAGTGTGCTGAAAGTGTCAAAACATGTTTTTCAGCAGAAATAAACATGTTTCTGCAAGTTTGGTCAACCCCATGTAAGTTATGGGTCAGTAACAGCTCACTTTTCAAAACGTGTTTTTCAGCCCGAAATAAACGCGTTTTTTCAGACAGCTGTATCCCTATGTAACTGCAAGGCTCAGAAGAGCCCACACACTCAGGTCTTAACCCCAGTGTGCTGAAAGTGTCAAAACATGTTTTTCAGCAGAAATAAACATGTTTCTGCAAGTTTGGTCAACCCCATGTAAGTTATGGGGCAGTAACAGCTCACTTTTCAAAACGTGTTTTTCAGCCCGAAATAAACACGTTTTTTCAGACAGCTGTATCCCTATGTAACTGCAAGGCTCAGAAGAGCCCACACACTCAGGTCTTAACCCCAGTGTGCTGAAAGTGTCAAAACATGTTTTTCAGCAGAAATAAACATGTTTCTGCAAGTTTGGTCAACCCCATGTAAGTTATGGGGCAGTAACAGCTCACTTTTCAAAACGTGTTTTTCAGCCCGAAATAAACGCGTTTTTTCAGACAGCTGTATCCCTATGTAACTGCAAGGCTCAGAAGAGCCCACACACTCAGGTCTTAACCCCAGTGTGCTGAAAGTGTCAAAACATGTTTTTCAGCAGAAATAAACATGTTTCTGCAAGTTTGGTCAACCCCATGTAACTTATGGGGCAGTAACAGCTCACTTTTCAAAACGTGTTTTTCAGCCCGAAATAAACGCGTTTTTTCAGACAGCTGTATCCCTATGTAACTGCAAGGCTCAGAAGAGCCCACACACTCAGGTCTTAACCCCAGTGTGCTGAAAGTGTCAAAACATGTTTTTCAGCAGAAATAAACATGTTTCTGTAAGTTTGGTCAACCCCATGTAACTTATAGGGCAGTAACAGCTCACTTTTCAAAACGTGTTTTTCAGCCCGAAATAAACGCGTTTTTTCAGACAGCTGTATCCCTATGTAACTGCAAGGCTCAGAAGAGCCCACACACTCAGGTCTTAACCCCAGTGTGCTGAAAGTGTCAAAACATGTTTTTCAGCAGAAATAAACATGTTTCTGCAAGTTTGGTCAACCCCATGTAAGTTATGGGTCAGTAACAGCTCACTTTTCAAAACGTGTTTTTCAGCCCGAAATAAACGCGTTTTTTCAGACAGCTGTATCCCTATGTAACTGCAAGGCTCAGAAGAGCCCACACACTCAGGTCTTAACCCCAGTGTGCTGAAAGTGTCAAAACATGTTTTTCAGCAGAAATAAACATGTTTCTGCAAGTTTGGTCAACCCCATGTAAGTTATGGGTCAGTAACAGCTCACTTTTCAAAACGTGTTTTTCAGCCCGAAATAAACGCGTTTTTTCAGACAGCTGTATCCCTATGTAACTGCAAGGCTCAGAAGAGCCCACACACTCAGGTCTTAACCCCAGTGTGCTGAAAGTGTCAAAACATGTTTTTCAGCAGAAATAAACATGTTTCTGCAAGTTTGGTCAACCCCATGTAACTAATGGGGCAGTAACAGCTCACTTTTCAAAACGTGTTTTTCAGCCCGAAATAAACACGTTTTTTCAGACAGCTGTATCCCTATGTAACTGCAAGGCTCAGAAGAGCCCACACACTCAGGTCTTAACCCCAGTGTGCTGAAAGTGTCAAAACATGTTTTTCAGCAGAAATAAACATGTTTCTGCAAGTTTGGTCAACCCCATGTAACTTATGGGTCAGTAACAGCTCACTTTTCAAAACGTGTTTTTCAGCCCGAAATAAACGCGTTTTTTCAGACAGCTGTATCCCTATGTAACTGCAAGGCTCAGAAGAGCCCACACACTCAGGTCTTAACCCCAGTGTGCTGAAAGTGTCAAAACATGTTTTTCAGCAGAAATAAACATGTTTCTGCAAGTTTGGTCAACCCCATGTAAGTTATGGGTCAGTAACAGCTCACTTTTCAAAACGTGTTTTTCAGCCCGAAATAAACGCGTTTTTTCAGACAGCTGTATCCCTATGTAACTGCAAGGCTCAGAAGAGCCCACACACTCAGGTCTTAACCCCAGTGTGCTGAAAGTGTCAAAACATGTTTTTCAGCAGAAATAAACATGTTTCTGCAAGTTTGGTCAACCCCATGTAAGTTATGGGGCAGTAACAGCTCACTTTTCAAAACGTGTTTTTCAGCCCGAAATAAACGCGTTTTTTCAGACAGCTGTATCCCTATGTAACTGCAAGGCTCAGAAGAGCCCACACACTCAGGTCTTAACCCCAGTGTACTGAAAGTGTCAAAACATGTTTTTCAGCAGAAATAAACATGTTTCTGCAAGTTTGGTCAACCCCATGTAAGTTATGGGGCAGTAACAGCTCACTTTTCAAAACGTGTTTTTCAGCCCGAAATAAACGCGTTTTTTCAGACAGCTGTATCCCTATGTAACTGCAAGGCTCAGAAGAGCCCACACACTCAGGTCTTATTACCCCAGTGTGCTGAAAGTGTCAAAACATGTTTTTCAGCAGAAATAAACATGATTCTGCAAGTTTGGTCAACCCCATGTAAGTTATGGGGCAGTAACAGCTCACTTTTCAAAACGTGTTTTTCAGCCCGAAATAAACGCGTTTTTTCAGACAGCTGTATCCCTATGTAACTGCAAGGCTCAGAAGAGCCCACACACTCAGGTCTTAACCCCAGTGTGCTGAAAGTGTCAAAACATGTTTTTCAGCAGAAATAAACATGTTTCTGCAAGTTTGGTCAACCCCATGTAAGTTATGGGGCAGTAACAGCTCACTTTTCAAAACGTGTTTTTCAGCCCGAAATAAACGCGTTTTTTCAGACAGCTGTATCCCTATGTAACTGCAAGGCTCAGAAGAGCCCACACACTCAGGTCTTAACCCCAGTGTGCTGAAAGTGTCAAAACATGTTTTTCAGCAGAAATAAACATGTTTCTGCAAGTTTGGTCAACCCCATGTAAGTTATGGGTCAGTAACAGCTCACTTTTCAAAACGTGTTTTTCAGCCCGAAATAAACGCGTTTTTTCAGACAGCTGTATCCCTATGTAACTGCAAGGCTCAGAAGAGCCCACACACTCAGGTCTTAACCCCAGTGTGCTGAAAGTGTCAAAACATGTTTTTCAGCAGAAATAAACATGTTTCTGCAAGTTTGGTCAACCCCATGTAAGTTATGGGTCAGTAACAGCTCACTTTTCAAAACGTGTTTTTCAGCCCGAAATAAACGCGTTTTTTCAGACAGCTGTATCCCTATGTAACTGCAAGGCTCAGAAGAGCCCACACACTCAGGTCTTAACCCCAGTGTGCTGAAAGTGTCAAAACATGTTTTTCAGCAGAAATAAACATGTTTCTGCAAGTTTGGTCAACCCCATGTAAGTTATGGGGCAGTAACAGCTCACTTTTCAAAACGTGTTTTTCAGCCCGAAATAAACGCGTTTTTTCAGACAGCTGTATCCCTATGTAACTGCAAGGCTCAGAAGAGCCCACACACTCAGGTCTTAACCCCAGTGTACTGAAAGTGTCAAAACATGTTTTTCAGCAGAAATAAACATGTTTCTGCAAGTTTGGTCAACCCCATGTAAGTTATGGGTCAGTAACAGCTCACTTTTCAAAACGTGTTTTTCAGCCCGAAATAAACGCGTTTTTTCAGACAGCTGTATCCCTATGTAACTGCAAGGCTCAGAAGAGCCCACACACTCAGGTCTTAACCCCAGTGTGCTGAAAGTGTCAAAACATGTTTTTCAGCAGAAATAAACATGTTTCTGCAAGTTTGGTCAACCCCATGTAAGTTATGGGTCAGTAACAGCTCACTTTTCAAAACGTGTTTTTCAGCCCGAAATAAACGCGTTTTTTCAGACAGCTGTATCCCTATGTAACTGCAAGGCTCAGAAGAGCCCACACACTCAGGTCTTAACCCCAGTGTGCTGAAAGTGTCAAAACATGTTTTTCAGCAGAAATAAACATGTTTCTGCAAGTTTGGTCAACCCCATGTAACTTATGGGGCAGTAACAGCTCACTTTTCAAAACGTGTTTTTCAGCCCGAAATAAACGCGTTTTTTCAGACAGCTGTATCCCTATGTAACTGCAAGGTTCAGAAGAGCCCACACACTCAGGTCTTAACTCCAGTGTGCTGAAAGTGTCAAAACATGTTTTTCAGCAGAAATAAACATGTTTCTGCAAGTTTGGTCAACCCCATGTAAGTTATGGGTCAGTAACAGCTCACTTTTCAAAACGTGTTTTTCAGCCCGAAATAAACACGTTTTTTCAGACAGCTGTATCCCTATGTAACTGCAAGGCTCAGAAGAGCCCACACACTCAGGTCTTAACCTCAGTGTGCTGAAAGTGTCAAAACATGTTTTTCAGCAGAAATAAACATGTTTCTGCAAGTTTGGTTAACCCCATGTAAGTTATGGGGCAGTAACAGCTCACTTTTCAAAACGTGTTTTCAGCCCGAAATAAACGCGTTTTTTCAGACAGCTGTATCCCTATGTAACTGCAAGGCTCAGAAGAGCCCACACACTCAGGTCTTAACCCCAGTGTGCTGAAAGTGTCAAAACATGTTTTTCAGCAGAAATAAACATGTTTCTGCAAGTTTGGTCAACCCCATGTAAGTTATGGGTTAGTAACAGCTCACTTTTCAAAACGTGTTTTTCAGCCCGAAATAAACGCGTTTTTTCAGACAGCTGTATCCCTATGTAACTGCAAGGCTCAGAAGAGCCCACACACTCAGGTCTTAACCCCAGTGTGCTGAAAGTGTCAAAACATGTTTTTCAGCAGAAATAAACGTGTTTCTGCAAGTTTGGTCAACCCCATGTAACTAATGGGGCAGTAACAGCTCACTTTTCAAAACGTGTTTTTCAGCCCGAAATAAACACGTTTTTTCAGACAGCTGTATCCCTATGTAACTGCAAGGCTCAGAAGAGCCCACACACTCAGGTCTTAACCCCAGTGTGCTGAAAGTGTCAAAACATGTTTTTCAGCAGAAATAAACATGTTTCTGCAAGTTTGGTCAACCCCATGTAACTTATGGGTCAGTAACAGCTCACTTTTCAAAACGTGTTTTTCAGCCCGAAATAAACACGTTTTTTCAGACAGATGTATCCCTATGTAACTGCAAGGCTCAGAAGAGCCCACACACTCAGGTCTTAACCCCAGTGTGCTGAAAGTGTCAAAACATGTTTTTCAGCAGAAATAAACATGTTTCTGCAAGTTTGGTCAACCCCATGTAAGTTATGGGTCAGTAACAGCTCACTTTTCAAAACGTGTTTTTCAGCCCGAAATAAACGCGTTTTTTCAGACAGCTGTATCCCTATGTAACTGCAAGGCTCAGAAGAGCCCACACACTCAGGTCTTAACCCCAGTGTGCTGAAAGTGTCAAAACATGTTTTTCAGCAGAAATAAACATGTTTCTGCAAGTTTGGTCAACCCCATGTAACTTATGGGTCAGTAACAGCTCACTTTTCAAAACGTGTTTTTCAGCCCGAAATAAACACGTTTTTTCAGACAGCTGTATCCCTATGTAACTGCAAGGCTCAGAAGAGCCCACACACTCAGGTCTTAACCCCAGTGTGCTGAAAGTGTCAAAACATGTTTTTCAGCAGAAATAAACATGTTTCTGCAAGTTTGGTCAACCCCATGTAACTAATGGGGCAGTAACAGCTCACTTTTCAAAACGTGTTTTTCAGCCCGAAATAAACACGTTTTTTCAGACAGCCGTATCCCTATGTAACTGCAAGGCTCAGAAGAGCCCACACACTCAGGTCTTAACCCCAGTGTGCTGAAAGTGTCAAAACATGTTTTTCAGCAGAAATAAACATGTTTCTGCAAGTTTGGGTAACCCCATGTAAGTTATGGGGCAGTAACAGCTCACTTTTCAAAACGTGTTTTTCAGCCCGAAATAAACGCGTTTTTTCAGACAGCTGTATCCCTATGTAACTGCAAGGCTCAGAAGAGCCCACACACTCAGGTCTTAACCCCAGTGTGCTGAAAGTGTCAAAACATGTTTTTCAGCAGAAATAAACATGTTTCTGCAAGTTTGGGTAACCCCATGTAAGTTATGGGGCAGTAACAGCTCACTTTTCAAAACGTGTTTTTCAGCCCGAAATAAACGCGTTTTTTCAGACAGCTGTATCCCTATGTAACTGCAAGGCTCAGAAGAGCCCACACACTCAGGTCTTAACCCCAGTGTGCTGAAAGTGTCAAAACATGTTTTTCAGCAGAAATAAACATGTTTCTGCAAGTTTGGTCAACCCCATGTAACTTACGGGGCAGTAACAGCTCACTTTTCAAAACGTGTTTTTCAGCCCGAAATAAACACGTTTTTTCAGACAGTTGTATCCCTATGTAACTGCAAGGCTCAGAAGAGCCCACACACTCAGGTCTTAACCCCAGTGTGCTGAAAGTGTCAAAACATGTTTTTCAGCAGAAATAAACATGTTTCTGCAAGTTTGGTCAACCCCATGTAAGTTATGGGGCAGTAACAGCTCACTTTTCAAAACGTGTTTTTCAGCCCGAAATAAACGCGTTTTTTCAGACAGCTGTATCCCTATGTAACTGCAAGGCTCAGAAGAGCCCACACACTCAGGTCTTAACCCCAGTGTACTGAAAGTGTCAAAACATGTTTTTCAGCAGAAATAAACATGTTTCTGCAAGTTTGGTCAACCCCATGTAAGTTATGGGTCAGTAACAGCACACTTTTCAAAACGTGTTTTTCAGCCCGAAATAAACGCGTTTTTTCAGACAGCTGTATCCCTATGTAACTGCAAGGCTCAGAAGAGCCCACACACTCAGGTCTTAACCCCAGTGTGCTGAAAGTGTCAAAACATGTTTTTCAGCAGAAATAAACATGTTTCTGTAAGTTTGGTCAACCCCATGTAAGTTATGGGGCAGTAACAGCTCACTTTTCAAAACGTGTTTTTCAGCCCGAAATAAACGCGTTTTTTCAGACAGCTGTATCCCTATGTAACTGCAAGGCTCAGAAGAGCCCACACACTCAGGTCTTAACCCCAGTGTGCTGAAAGTGTCAAAACATGTTTTTCAGCAGAAATAAACATGTTTCTGCAAGTTTGGTCAACCCCATGTAAGTTATGGGTCAGTAACAGCTCACTTTTCAAAACGTGTTTTTCAGCCCGAAATAAACGCGTTTTTTCAGACAGCTGTATCCCTATGTAACTGCAAGGCTCAGAAGAGCCCACACACTCAGGTCTTAACCCCAGTGTGCTGAAAGTGTCAAAACATGTTTTTCAGCAGAAATAAACATGTTTCTGCAAGTTTGGTCAACCCCATGTAAGTTATGGGTCAGTAACAGCTCACTTTTCAAAACGTGTTTTTCAGCCCGAAATAAACGCGTTTTTTCAGACAGCTGTATCCCTATGTAACTGCAAGGCTCAGAAGAGCCCACACACTCAGGTCTTAACCCCAGTGTGCTGAAAGTGTCAAAACATGTTTTTCAGCAGAAATAAACATGTTTCTGCAAGTTTGGTCAACCCCATGTAAGTTATGGGTTAGTAACAGCTCACTTTTCAAAACGTGTTTTTCAGCCCGAAATAAACGCGTTTTTTCAGACAGCTGTATCCCTATGTAACTGCAAGGCTCAGAAGAGCCCACACACTCAGGTCTTAACCCCAGTGTGCTGAAAGTGTCAAAACATGTTTTTCAGCAGAAATAAACATGTTTCTGCAAGTTTGGTCAACCCCATGTAACTAATGGGGCAGTAACAGCTCACTTTTCAAAACGTGTTTTTCAGCCCGAAATAAACGCGTTTTTTCAGACAGCTGTATCCCTATGTAACTGCAAGGCTCAGAAGAGCCCACACACTCAGGTCTTAACCCCAGTGTGCTGAAAGTGTCAAAACATGTTTTTCAGCAGAAATAAACATGTTTCTGCAAGTTTGGTCAACCCCATGTAAGTTATGGGTCAGTAACAGCTCACTTTTCAAAACGTGTTTTTCAGCCCGAAATAAACGCGTTTTTTCAGACAGCTGTATCCCTATGTAACTGCAAGGCTCAGAAGAGCCCACACACTCAGGTCTTAACCCCAGTGTGCTGAAAGTGTCAAAACATGTTTTTCAGCAGAAATAAACATGTTTCTGCAAGTTTGGTCAACCCCATGTAACTTATGGGGCAGTAACAGCTCACTTTTCAAAACGTGTTTTTCAGCCCGAAATAAACGCGTTTTTTCAGACAGCTGTATCCCTATGTAACTGCAAGGCTCAGAAGAGCCCACACACTCAGGTCTTAACCCCAGTGTGCTGAAAGTGTCAAAACATGTTTTTCAGCAGAAATAAACATGTTTCTGCAAGTTTGGTCAACCCCATGTAACTTACGGGGCAGTAACAGCTCACTTTTCAAAACGTGTTTTTCAGCCCGAAATAAACACGTTTTTTCAGACAGCTGTATCCCTATGTAACTGCAAGGCTCAGAAGAGCCCACACACTCAGGTCTTAACCCCAGTGTGCTGAAAGTGTCAAAACATGTTTTTCAGCAGAAATAAACATGTTTCTGCAAGTTTGGTCAACCCCATGTAAGTTATGGGGCAGTAACAGCTCACTTTTCAAAACGTGTTTTTCAGCCCGAAATAAACGCGTTTTTTCAGACAGCTGTATCCCTATGTAACTGCAAGGCTCAGAAGAGCCCACACACTCAGGTCTTAACCCCAGTGTACTGAAAGTGTCAAAACATGTTTTTCAGCAGAAATAAACATGTTTCTGCAAGTTTGGTCAACCCCATGTAAGTTATGGGTCAGTAACAGCTCACTTTTCAAAACGTGTTTTTCAGCCCGAAATAAACGCGTTTTTTCAGACAGCTGTATCCCTATGTAACTGCAAGGCTCAGAAGAGCCCACACACTCAGGTCTTAACCCCAGTGTGCTGAAAGTGTCAAAACATGTTTTTCAGCAGAAATAAACATGTTTCTGTAAGTTTGGTCAACCCCATGTAAGTTATGGGGCAGTAACAGCTCACTTTTCAAAACGTGTTTTTCAGCCCGAAATAAACGCGTTTTTTCAGACAGCTGTATCCCTATGTAACTGCAAGGCTCAGAAGAGCCCACACACTCAGGTCTTAACCCCAGTGTGCTGAAAGTGTCAAAACATGTTTTTCAGCAGAAATAAACATGTTTCTGCAAGTTTGGTCAACCCCATGTAAGTTATGGGTCAGTAACAGCTCACTTTTCAAAACGTGTTTTTCAGCCCGAAATAAACGCGTTTTTTCAGACAGCTGTATCCCTATGTAACTGCAAGGCTCAGAAGAGCCCACACACTCAGGTCTTAACCCCAGTGTGCTGAAAGTGTCAAAACATGTTTTTCAGCAGAAATAAACATGTTTCTGCAAGTTTGGTCAACCCCATGTAACTTATGGGTCAGTAACAGCTCACTTTTCAAAACGTGTTTTTCAGCCCGAAATAAACGCGTTTTTTCAGACAGCTGTATCCCTATGTAACTGCAAGGCTCAGAAGAGCCCACACACTCAGGTCTTAACCCCAGTGTGCTGAAAGTGTCAAAACATGTTTTTCAGCAGAAATAAACATGTTTCTGCAAGTTTGGTCAACCCCATGTAAGTTATGGGTCAGTAACAGCTCACTTTTCAAAACGTGTTTTTCAGCCCGAAATAAACGCGTTTTTTCAGACAGCTGTATCCCTATGTAACTGCAAGGCTCAGAAGAGCCCACACACTCAGGTCTTAACCCCAGTGTGCTGAAAGTGTCAAAACATGTTTTGCAGCAGAAATAAACATGTTTCTGCAAGTTTGGTCAACCCCATGTAACTTATGGGTCAGTAACAGCTCACTTTTCAAAACGTGTTTTTCAGCCCGAAATAAACACGTTTTTTCAGACAGCTGTATCCCTATGTAACTGCAAGGCTCAGAAGAGCCCACACACTCAGGTCTTAACCCCAGTGTGCTGAAAGTGTCAAAACATGTTTTTCAGCAGAAATAAACATGTTTCTGCAAGTTTGGTCAACCCCATGTAACTTATGGGGCAGTAACAGCTCACTTTTCAAAACGTGTTTTTCAGCCCGAAATAAACGCGTTTTTTCAGACAGCTGTATCCCTATGTAACTGCAAGGCTCAGAAGAGCCCACACACTCAGGTCTTAACCCCAGTGTGCTGAAAGTGTCAAAACATGTTTTTCAGCAGAAATAAACATGTTTCTGCAAGTTTGGTCAACCCCATGTAACTTACGGGGCAGTAACAGCTCACTTTTCAAAACGTGTTTTTCAGCCCGAAATAAACACGTTTTTTCAGACAGCTGTATCCCTATGTAACTGCAAGGCTCAGAAGAGCCCACACACTCAGGTCTTAACCCCAGTGTGCTGAAAGTGTCAAAACATGTTTTTCAGCAGAAATAAACATGTTTCTGCAAGTTTGGTCAACCCCATGTAAGTTATGGGGCAGTAACAGCTCACTTTTCAAAACGTGTTTTTCAGCCCGAAATAAACGCGTTTTTTCAGACAGCTGTATCCCTATGTAACTGCAAGGCTCAGAAGAGCCCACACACTCAGGTCTTAACCCCAGTGTGCTGAAAGTGTCAAAACATGTTTTTCAGCAGAAATAAACATGTTTCTGTAAGTTTGGTCAACCCCATGTAAGTTATGGGGCAGTAACAGCTCACTTTTCAAAACGTGTTTTTCAGCCCGAAATAAACGCGTTTTTTCAGACAGCTGTATCCCTATGTAACTGCAAGGCTCAGAAGAGCCCACACACTCAGGTCTTAACCCCAGTGTGCTGAAAGTGTCAAAACATGTTTTTCAGCAGAAATAAACATGTTTCTGCAAGTTTGGTGAACCCCATGTAACTAATGGGGCAGTAACAGCTCACTTTTCAAAACGTGTTTTTCAGCCCGAAATAAACACGTTTTTTCAGACAGCTGTATCCCTATGTAACTGCAAGGCTCAGAAGAGCCCACACACTCAGGTCTTAACCCCAGTGTGCTGAAAGTGTCAAAACATGTTTTTCAGCAGAAATAAACATGTTTCTGCAAGTTTGGTCAACCCCATGTAAGTTATGGGGCAGTAACAGCTCACTTTTCAAAACGTGTTTTTCAGCCCGAAATAAACGCGTTTTTTCAGACAGCTGTATCCCTATGTAACTGCAAGGCTCAGAAGAGCCCACACACTCAGGTCTTAACCCCAGTGTACTGAAAGTGTCAAAACATGTTTTTCAGCAGAAATAAACATGTTTCTGCAAGTTTGGTCAACCCCATGTAAGTTATGGGTCAGTAACAGCTCACTTTTCAAAACGTGTTTTTCAGCCCGAAATAAACGCGTTTTTTCAGACAGCTGTATCCCTATGTAACTGCAAGGCTCAGAAGAGCCCACACACTCAGGTCTTAACCCCAGTGTGCTGAAAGTGTCAAAACATGTTTTTCAGCAGAAATAAACATGTTTCTGCAAGTTTGGTCAACCCCATGTAAGTTATGGGTCAGTAACAGCTCACTTTTCAAACGTGTTTTTCAGCCCGAAATAAACACGTTTTTTCAGACAGCTGTATCCCTATGTAACTGCAAGGCTCAGAAGAGCCCACACACTCAGGTCTTAACCCCAGTGTGCTGAAAGTGTCAAAACATGTTTTTCAGCAGAAATAAACATGTTTCTGCAAGTTTGGTCAACCCCATGTAAGTTATGGGGCAGTAACAGCTCACTTTTCAAAACGTGTTTTTCAGCCCGAAATAAACGCGTTTTTTCAGACAGCTGTATCCCTATGTAACTGCAAGGCTCAGAAGAGCCCACACACTCAGGTCTTAACCCCAGTGTACTGAAAGTGTCAAAACATGTTTTTCAGCAGAAATAAACATGTTTCTGCAAGTTTGGTCAACCCCATGTAAGTTATGGGTCAGTAACAGCTCACTTTTCAAAACGTGTTTTTCAGCCCGAAATAAACGCGTTTTTTCAGACAGCTGTATCCCTATGTAACTGCAAGGCTCAGAAGAGCCCACACACTCAGGTCTTAACCCCAGTGTGCTGAAAGTGTCAAAACATGTTTTTCAGCAGAAATAAACATGTTTCTGCAAGTTTGGTCAACCCCATGTAAGTTATGGGTCAGTAACAGCTCACTTTTCAAAACGTGTTTTTCAGCCCGAAATAAACGCGTTTTTTCAGACAGCTGTATCCCTATGTAACTGCAAGGCTCAGAAGAGCCCACACACTCAGGTCTTAACCCCAGTGTGCTGAAAGTGTCAAAACATGTTTTTCAGCAGAAATAAACATGTTTCTGCAAGTTTGGTCAACCCCATGTAAGTTATGAGTCAGTAAAAGCTCACTTTTCAAAACGTGTTTTTCAGCCCGAAATAAACGCGTTTTTTCAGACAGCTGTATCCCTATGTAACTGCAAGGCTCAGAAGAGCCCACACACTCAGGTCTTAACCCCAGTGTGCTGAAAGTGTCAAAACATGTTTTTCAGCAGAAATAAACATGTTTCTGCAAGTTTGGTGAACCCCATGTAACTAATGGGGCAGTAACAGCTCACTTTTCAAAACGTGTTTTTCAGCCCGAAATAAACACGTTTTTTCAGACAGCTGTATCCCTATGTAACTGCAAGGCTCAGAAGAGCCCACACACTCAGGTCTTAACCCCAGTGTGCTGAAAGTGTCAAAACATGTTTTTCAGCAGAAATAAACATGTTTCTGCAAGTTTGGTCAACCCCATGTAAGTTATGGGGCAGTAACAGCTCACTTTTCAAAACGTGTTTTTCAGCCCGAAATAAACGCGTTTTTTCAGACAGCTGTATCCCTATGTAACTGCAAGGCTCAGAAGAGCCCACACACTCAGGTCTTAACCCCAGTGTACTGAAAGTGTCAAAACATGTTTTTCAGCAGAAATAAACATGTTTCTGCAAGTTTGGTCAACCCCATGTAAGTTATGGGTCAGTAACAGCTCACTTTTCAAAACGTGTTTTTCAGCCCGAAATAAACGCGTTTTTTCAGACAGCTGTATCCCTATGTAACTGCAAGGCTCAGAAGAGCCCACACACTCAGGTCTTAACCCCAGTGTGCTGAAAGTGTCAAAACATGTTTTTCAGCAGAAATAAACATGTTTCTGCAAGTTTGGTCAACCCCATGTAAGTTATGGGTCAGTAACAGCTCACTTTTCAACACGTGTTTTTCAGCCCGAAATAAACGCGTTTTTTCAGACAGCTGTATCCCTATGTAACTGCAAGGCTCAGAAGAGCCCACACACTCAGGTCTTAACCCCAGTGTGCTGAAAGTGTCAAAACATGTTTTTCAGCAGAAATAAATATGTTTCTGCAAGTTTGGTCAACCCCATGTAAGTTATGAGTCAGTAAAAGCTCACTTTTCAAAACGTGTTTTTCAGCCCGAAATAAACGCGTTTTTTCAGACAGCTGTATCCCTATGTAACTGCAAGGCTCAGAAGAGCCCACACACTCAGGTCTTAACCCCAGTGTGCTGAAAGTGTCAAAACATGTTTTTCAGCAGAAATAAACATGTTTCTGCAAGTTTGGTCAACCCCATGTAAGTTATGGGTCAGTAACAGCTCACTTTTCAAAACGTGTTTTTCAGCCCGAAATAAACACGTTTTTTCAGACAGCTGTATCCCTATGTAACTGCAAGGCTCAGAAGAGCCCACACACTCAGGTCTTAACCCCAGTGTGCTGAAAGTGTCAAAACATGTTTTTCAGCAGAAATAAACATGTTTCTGCAAGTTTGGTCAACCCCATGTAAGTTATGGGTCAGTAACAGCTCACTTTTCAAAACGTGTTTTTCAGCCCGAAATAAACGCGTTTTTTCAGACAGCTGTATCCCTATGTAACTGCAAGGCTCAGAAGAGCCCACACACTCAGGTCTTAACCCCAGTGTGCTGAAAGTGTCAAAACATGTTTTTCAGCAGAAATAAACATGTTTCTGCAAGTTTGGTCAACCCCATGTAACTAATGGGGCAGTAACAGCTCACTTTTCAAAACGTGTTTTTCAGCCCGAAATAAACACGTTTTTTCAGACAGCTGTATCCCTATGTAACTGCAAGGCTCAGAAGAGCCCACACACTCAGGTCTTAACCCCAGTGTGCTGAAAGTGTCAAAACATGTTTTTCAGCAAAAATAAACATGTTTCTGCAAGTTTGGTCAACCCCATGTAAGTTATGGGTCAGTAACAGCTCATTTTTCAAAACGTGTTTTTCAGCCCGAAATAAACGCGTTTTTTCAGACAGCTGTATCCCTATGTAACTGCAAGGCTCAGAAGAGCCCACACACTCAGGTCTTAACCCCAGTGTGCTGAAAGTGTCAAAACATGTTTTTCAGCAGAAATAAACATGTTTCTGCAAGTTTGGTCAACCCCATGTAAGTTATGGGTCAGTAACAGCTCACTTTTCAAAACGTGTTTTTCAGCCCGAAATAAACGCGTTTTTTCAGACAGCTGTATCCCTATGTAACTGCAAGGCTCAGAAGAGCCCACACACTCAGGTCTTAACCCCAGTGTGCTGAAAGTGTCAAAACATGTTTTTCAGCAGAAATAAACATGTTTCTGCAAGTTTGGTCAACCCCATGTAAGTTATGGGGCAGTAACAGCTCACTTTTCAAAACGTGTTTTTCAGCCCGAAATAAACGCGTTTTTTCAGACAGCTGTATCCCTATGTAACTGCAAGGCTCAGAAGAGCCCACACACTCAGGTCTTAACCCCAGTGTACTGAAAGTGTCAAAACATGTTTTTCAGCAGAAATAAACATGTTTCTGCAAGTTTGGTCAACCTCATGTAAGTTATAGGTCAGTAACAGCTCACTTTTCAAAACGTGTTTTTCAGCCCGAAATAAACGCGTTTTTTCAGACAGCTGTATCCCTATGTAACTGCAAGGCTCAGAAGAGCCCACACACTCAGGTCTTAACCCCAGTGTGCTGAAAGTGTCAAAACATGTTTTTCAGCAGAAATAAACATGTTTCTGCAAGTTTGGTCAACCCCATGTAAGTTATGGGGCAGTAACAGCTCACTTTTCAAAACGTGTTTTTCAGCCCGAAATAAACGCGTTTTTTCAGACAGCTGTATCCCTATGTAACTGCAAGGCTCAGAAGAGCCCACACACTCAGGTCTTAACCCCAGTGTGCTGAAAGTGTCAAAACATGTTTTTCAGCAGAAATAAACATGTTTCTGCAAGTTTGGTCAACCCCATGTAACTTATGGGGCAGTAACAGCTCACTTTTCAAAACGTGTTTTTCAGCCCGAAATAAACACATTTTTTCAGACAGCTGTATCCCTATGTAACTGCAAGGCTCAGAAGAGCCCACACACTCAGGTCTTAACCCCAGTGTACTGAAAGTGTCAAAACATGTTTTTCAGCAGAAATAAACATGTTTCTGCAAGTTTGGTCAACCCCATGTAAGTTATGGGTCAGTAACAGCTCACTTTTCAAAACGTGTTTTTCAGCCCGAAATAAACGCGTTTTTTCAGACAGCTGTATCCCTATGTAACTGCAAGGCTCAGAAGAGTCCACACACTCAGGTCTTAACCCCAGTGTGCTGAAAGTGTCAAAACATGTTTTTCAGCAGAAATAAACATGTTTCTGCAAGTTTGGTCAACCCCATGTAAGTTATGGGTCAGTAACAGCTCACTTTTCAAAACGTGTTTTTCAGCCCGAAATAAACACGTTTTTTCAGACAGCTGTATCCCTATGTAACTGCAAGGCTCAGAAGAGCCCACACACTCAGGTCTTAACCCCAGTGTGCTGAAAGTGTCAAAACATGTTTTTCAGCAGAAATAAACATGTTTCTGCAAGTTTGGTCAAACCCATGTAACTTATGGGGCAGTAACAGCTCACTTTTCAAAACGTGTTTTTCAGCCCGAAATAAACGCGTTTTTTCAGACAGCTGTATCCCTATGTAACTGCAAGGCTCAGAAGAGCCCACACACTCAGGTCTTAACCCCAGTGTGCTGAAAGTGTCAAAACATGTTTTTCAGCAGAAATAAACATGTTTCTGCAAGTTTGGTCAACCCCATGTAAGTTATGGGTCAGTAACAGCTCACTTTTCAAAACGTGTTTTTCAGCCCGAAATAAACACGTTTTTTCAGACAGCTGTATCCCTATGTAACTGCAAGAATCAGAAGAGCCCACACACTCAGGTCTTAACCCCAGTGTGCTGAAAGTGTCAAAACATGTTTTTCAGCAGAAATAAACATGTTTCTGCAAGTTTGGGTAACCCCATGTAAGTTATGGGGCAGTAACAGCTCACTTTTCAAAACGTGTTTTTCAGCCCGAAATAAACGCGTTTTTTCAGACAGCTGTATCCCTATGTAACTGCAAGGCTCAGAAGAGCCCACACACTCAGGCCTTAACCCCAGTGTGCTGAAAGTGTCAAAACATGTTTTTCAGCAGAAATAAACATGTTTCTGCAAGTTTGGTCAACCCCATGTAAGTTATGGGTCAGTAACAGCTCACTTTTCAAAACGTGTTTTTCAGCCCGAAATAAACGCGTTTTTTCAGACAGCTGTATCCCTATGTAACTGCAAGGCTCAGAAGAGCCCACACACTCAGGTCTTAACCCCAGTGTGCTGAAAGTGTCAAAACATGTTTTTCAGCAGAAATAAACATGTTTCTGCAAGTTTGGTCAACCCCATGTAAGTTATGGGGCAGTAACAGCTCACTTTTCAAAACGTGTTTTTCAGCCCGAAATAAACGTGTTTTTTCAGACAGCTGTATCCCTATGTAACTGCAAGGCTCAGAAGAGCCCACACACTCAGGTCTTAACCCCAGTGTGCTGAAAGTGTCAAAACATGTTTTTCAGCAGAAATAAACATGTTTCTGCAAGTTTGGTCAACCCCATGTAAGTTATGGGTCAGTAACAGCTCACTTTTCAAAACGTGTTTTTCAGCCCGAAATAAACGCGTTTTTTCAGACAGCTGTATCCCTATGTAACTGCAAGGCTCAGAAGAGCCCACACACTCAGGTCTTAACCCCAGTGTGCTGAAAGTGTCAAAACATGTTTTTCAGCAGAAATAAACATGTTTCTGCAAGTTTGGTCAAACCCATGTAACTTATGGGGCAGTAACAGCTCACTTTTCAAAACGTGTTTTTCAGCCCGAAATAAACGCGTTTTTTCAGACAGCTGTATCCCTATGTAACTGCAAGGCTCAGAAGAGCCCACACACTCAGGTCTTAACCCCAGTGTGCTGAAAGTGTCAAAACATGTTTTTCAGCAGAAATAAACATGTTTCTGCAAGTTTGGTCAACCCCATGTAAGTTATGGGTCAGTAACAGCTCACTTTTCAAAACGTGTTTTTCAGCCCGAAATAAACACGTTTTTTCAGACAGCTGTATCCCTATGTAACTGCAAGGCTCAGAAGAGCCCACACACTCAGGTCTTAACCCCAGTGTGCTGAAAGTGTCAAAACATGTTTTTCAGCAGAAATAAACATGTTTCTGCAAGTTTGGTCAAACCCATGTAACTTATGGGGCAGTAACAGCTCACTTTTCAAAACGTGTTTTTCAGCCCGAAATAAACGCGTTTTTTCAGACAGCTGTATCCCTATGTAACTGCAAGGCTCAGAAGAGCCCACACACTCAGGTCTTAACCCCAGTGTGCTGAAAGTGTCAAAACATGTTTTTCAGCAGAAATAAACATGTTTCTGCAAGTTTGGTCAACCCCATGTAAGTTATGGGTCAGTAACAGCTCACTTTTCAAAACGTGTTTTTCAGCCCGAAATAAACACGTTTTTTCAGACAGCTGTATCCCTATGTAACTGCAAGGCTCAGAAGAGCCCACACACTCAGGTCTTAACCCCAGTGTGCTGAAAGTGTCAAAACATGTTTTTCAGCAGAAATAAACATGTTTCTGCAAGTTTGGTCAAACCCATGTAACTTATGGGGCAGTAACAGCTCACTTTTCAAAACGTGTTTTTCAGCCCGAAATAAACGCGTTTTTTCAGACAGCTGTATCCCTATGTAACTGCAAGGCTCAGAAGAGCCCACACACTCAGGTCTTAACCCCAGTGTGCTGAAAGTGTCAAAACATGTTTTTCAGCAGAAATAAACATGTTTCTGCAAGTTTGGTCAACCCCATGTAAGTTATGGGTCAGTAACAGCTCACTTTTCAAAACGTGTTTTTCAGCCCGAAATAAACACGTTTTTTCAGACAGCTGTATCCCTATGTAACTGCAAGAATCAGAAGAGCCCACACACTCAGGTCTTAACCCCAGTGTGCTGAAAGTGTCAAAACATGTTTTTCAGCAGAAATAAACATGTTTCTGCAAGTTTGGTAATCCCATGTAAGTTATGGGGCAGTAACAGCTCACTTTTCAAAACGTGTTTTCAGCCCGAAATAAACGCGTTTTTTCAGACAGCTGTATCCCTATGTAACTGCAAGGCTCAGAAGAGTCCACACACTCAGGTCTTAACCCCAGTGTGCTGAAAGTGTCAAAACATGTTTTTCAGCAGAAATAAACATGTTTCTGCAAGTTTGGTCAACCCCATGTAACTTATGGGGCAGTAACAGCTCACTTTTCAAAACGTGTTTTTCAGCCCGAAATAAACGCGTTTTTTCAGACAGCTGTATCCCTATGTAACTGCAAGGCTCAGAAGAGCCCACACACTCAGGTCTTAACCCCAGTGTGCTGAAAGTGTCAAAACATGTTTTTCAGCAGAAATAAACATGTTTCTGCAAGTTTGGTCAACCCCATGTAACTTATGGGGCAGTAACAGCTCACTTTTCAAAACGTGTTTTTCAGCCCGAAATAAACGCGTTTTTTCAGACAGCTGTATCCCTATGTAACTGCAAGGCTCAGAAGAGCCCACACACTCAGGTCTTAACCCCAGTGTGCTGAAAGTGTCAAAACATGTTTTTCAGCAGAAATAAACATGTTTCTGCAAGTTTGGTCAACCCCATGTAAGTTATGGGTTAGTAACAGCTCACTTTTCAAAACGTGTTTTTCAGCCCGAAATAAACGCGTTTTTTCAGACAGCTGTATCCCTATGTAACTGCAAGGCTCAGAAGAGCCCACACACTCAGGTCTTAACCCCAGTGTGCTGAAAGTGTCAAAACATGTTTTTCAGCAGAAATAAACATGTTTCTGCAAGTTTGGGTAACCCCATGTAAGTTATGGGGCAGTAACAGCTCACTTTTCAAAACGTGTTTTTCAGCCCGAAATAAACGCGTTTTTTCAGACAGCTGTATCCCTATGTAACTGCAAGGCTCAGAAGAGCCCACACACTCAGGTCTTAACCCCAGTGTACTGAAAGTGTCAAAACATGTTTTTCAGCAGAAATAAACATGTTTCTGCAAGTTTGGTCAACCCCATGTAAGTTATGGGTCAGTAACAGCTCACTTTTCAAAACGTGTTTTTCAGCCCGAAATAAACGCGTTTTTTCAGACAGCTGTATCCCTATGTAACTGCAAGGCTCAGAAGAGCCCACATCACTCAGGTCTTAACCCCAGTGTGCTGAAAGTGTCAAAACATGTTTTTCAGCAGAAATAAACATGTTTCTGCAAGTTTGGTCAACCCCATGTAAGTTATGGGGCAGTAACAGCTCACTTTTCAAAACGTGTTTTTCAGCCCGAAATAAACACGTTTTTTCAGACAGCTGTATCCCTACGTAACTGCAAGGCTCAGAAGAGCCCACACACTCAGGTCTTAACCCCAGTGTGCTGAAAGTGTCAAAACATGTTTTTCAGCAGAAATAAACATGTTTCTGCAAGTTTGGTCAAACCCATGTAACTTATGGGGCAGTAACAGCTCACTTTTCAAAACGTGTTTTTCAGCCCGAAATAAACGCGTTTTTTCAGACAGCTGTATCCCTATGTAACTGCAAGAATCAGAAGAGCCCACACACTCAGGTCTTAACCCCAGTGTGCTGAAAGTGTCAAAACATGTTTTTCAGCAGAAATAAACATGTTTCTGCAAGTTTGGGTAACCACCCCATGTAAGTTATGGGGCAGTAACAGCTCACTTTTCAAACGTGTTTTTCAGCCCGAAATAAACGCGTTTTTTCAGACAGCTGTATCCCTATGTAACTGCAAGGCTCAGAAGAGCCCACACACTCAGGTCTTAACCCCAGTGTGCTGAAAGTGTCAAAACATGTTTTTCAGCAGAAAATAAACATGTTTCTGCAAGTTTGGTCAACCCATGTAAGTTATGGGTTAGTAACAGCTCACTTTTCAAAACGTGTTTTTCAGCCCGAAATAAACGCGTTTTTTCAGACAGCTGTATCCCTATGTAACTGCAAGGCTCAGAAGAAGCCCACACACTCAGGTCTTAACCCCAGTGTGCTGAAAGTGTCAAAACATGTTTTTCAGCAGAAATAAACATGTTTCTGCAAGTTTGGTCAACCCCATGTAACTAATGGGGCAGTAACAGCTCAATTTTCAAAACGTGTTTTTTCAGCCCGAAATAAACACGTTTTTTCAGACAGATGTATCCCTATGTAACTGCAAGGCTCAGAAGAGCCCACACACTCAGGCCTTAACCCCAGTGTGCTGAAAGTGTCAAAACATGTTTTTCAGCAGAAATAAACATGTTTTCTGCAAGTTTGGTGAACCCCATGTAAGTTATGGGTCAGTAACAGCTCACTTTTCAAAACGTGTTTTTCAGCCCGAAATAAACGCGTTTTTTCAGACAGCTGTATCCCTATGTAACTGCAAGGCTCAGAAGAGCCCACACACTCAGGTCTTAACCCCAGTGTGCTGAAAGTGTCAAAACATGTTTTTCAGCAGAAATAACATGTTTCTGCAAGTTTGGTCAACCCCATGTAAGTTATGGGGCAGTAACAGCTCACTTTTCAAAACGTGTTTTTCAGCCCGAAATAAACGCGTTTTTTTCAGACAGCTGTATCCCTATGTAACTGCAAGGCTCAGAAGAGCCCACACACTCAGGTCTTAACCCCAGTGTACTGAAAGTGTCAAAACATGTTTTTCAGCAGAAATAAACATGTTTCTGCAAGTTTGGTCAACCCCATGTAAGTTATGGGTCAGTAACAGCTCACTTTTCAAAACGTGTTTTTCAGCCCGAAATAAACGCGTTTTTCAGACAGCTGTATCCCTATGTAACTGCAAGGCTCAGAAGAGCCCACACACTCAGGTCTTAACCCCAGTGTGCTGAAAGTGTCAAAACATGTTTTTCAGCAGAAATAAACATGTTTTCTGCAAGTTTGGTCAACCCCATGTAAGTTATGGGTCAGTAACAGCTCACTTTTCAAAACGTGTTTTTCAGCCCGAAATAAACACGTTTTTTCAGACAGCTGTATCCCTACGTAACTGCAAGGCTCAGAAGAGCCCACACACTCAGGTCTTAACCCCAGTGTGCTGAAAGTGTCAAACATGTTTTTCAGCAGAAATAAACATGTTTCTGCAAGTTTGGTCAAACCCATGTAACTTATGGGGCAGTAACAGCTCACTTTTCAAAACGTGTTTTTCAGCCCGAAATAAACGCGTTTTTTCAGACAGCTGTATCCCTATGTAACTGCAAGGCTCAGAAGAGCCCACACACTCAGGTCTTAACCCCAGTGTGCTGAAAGTGTCAAAACATGTTTTTCAGCAGAAATAAACATGTTTCTGCAAGTTTGGTCAACCCCATGTAACTTATGGGGCAGTAACAGCTCAGTTTTTCAAAACGTGTTTTTTCAGCCCGAAATAAACGCGTTTTTTCAGACAGCTGTATCCCCATGTAACTGCAAGGCTCAGAAGAGCCCACACACTCAGGTCTTAACCCCAGTGTGCTGAAAGTGTCAAAACATGTTTTCAGCAGAAATAAACATGTTTCTGCAAGTTTGGTCAACCCCATGTAAGTTATGGGTCAGTAACAGCTCACTTTTCAAAACGTGTTTTTCAGCCCGAAATAAACGCGTTTTTTCAGACAGCTGTATCCCCATGTAACTGCAAGGCTCAGAAGAGCCCACACACTCAGTCTTAACCCCAGTGTGCTGAAAGTGTCAAAACATGTTTTTCAGCAGAAATAAACCATGTTTCTGCAGTTTGGTGAACCCCATGTAAGTTATGGGTCAGTAACAGCTCACTTTTCAAAACGTGTTTTTCAGCCCGAAATAAACGCGTTTTTTCAGACAGCTGTATCCCTATGTAACTGCAAGGCTCAGAAGAGCCCACACACTCAGGTCTTAACCCCAGTGTGCTGAAAGTGTCAAAACATGTTTTTCAGCAGAAATAAAACATGTTTTCTGCAAGTTTGGGTAACCCCATGTAAGTTATGGGGCAGTAACAGCTCACTTTTTCAAAACGTGTTTTCAGCCCGAAATAAACGCGTTTTTCAGACAGCTGTATCCCTATGTAACTGCAAGGCTCAGAAGAGCCCACACACTCAGGTCTTAACCCCAGTGTGCTGAAAGTGTCAAAACATGTTTTTCAGCAGAAATAAACATGTTTCTGCAAGTTTTGGTCAACCCATGTAAGTTATGGGTCAGTAACAGCTCACTTTTCAAAACGTGTTTTTTCAGCCCGAAATAAACGCGTTTTTTCAGACAGCTGTATCCCTATGTAACTGCAAGGCTCAGAAGAGCCCACACACTCAGGTCTAACCCCAGTGTGCTGAAAGTGTCAAAACATGTTTTCAGCAGAAATAAACATGTTTCTGCAAGTTTGGTCAACCCCATGTAAGTTATGGGTCAGTAACAGCTCACTTTTCAAAACGTGTTTTTCAGCCCGAAATAAACGCGTTTTTTCAGACAGCTGTATCCCTATGTAACTGCAAGGCTCAGAAGAGCCCACACACTCAGGTCTTAACCCCAGTGTGCTGAAAGTGTCAAAACATGTTTTTCAGCAGAAATAAACATGTTTCTGCAAGTTTGGTCAACCCCATGTAAGTTATGGGGCAGTAAACAGCTCACTTTTCAAAACGTGTTTTTCAGCCCGAAATAAACGCGTTTTTTCAGACAGCTGTATCCCTATGTAACTGCAAGGCTCAGAAGAGCCCACACACTCAGGTCTTAACCCCAGTGTACTGAAAGTGTCAAAACATGTTTTTCAGCAGAAATAAACATGTTTCTGCAAGTTTGGTCAACCCCATGTAAGTTATGGGTCAGTAACAGCTCACTTTTCAAAACGTGTTTTCAGCCCGAAATAAACGCGTTTTTTCAGACAGCTGTATCCCTATGTAACTGCAAGGCTCAGAAGAGCCCACACACTCAGGTCTTAACCCCAGTGTGCTGAAAGTGTCAAAACATGTTTTTCAGCAGAAATAAACATGTTTCTGCAAGTTTGGTCAACCCCATGTAAGTTATGGGTCAGTAACAGCTCACTTTTCAAAACGTGTTTTCAGCCCGAAATAACACGTTTTTCAGACAGCTGTATCCCTATGTAACTGCAAGGCTCAGAAGAGCCCACACACTCAGGTCTTAACCCCAGTGTGCTGAAAGTGTCAAAACATGTTTTTCAGCAGAAATAAACATGTTTCTGCAAGTTTGGTCAAACCCATGTAACTTATGGGGCAGTAACAGCTCACTTTCAAAACGTGTTTTTCAGCCCGAAATAAACGCGTTTTTTCAGACAGCTGTATCCCTATGTAACTGCAAGGCTCAGAAGAGCCCACACACTCAGGTCTTAACCCCAGTGTGCTGAAAGTGTCAAAACATGTTTTTCAGCAGAAATAAAACATGTTTCTGCAAGTTTGGTCAACCCCATGTAAGTTATGGGTCAGTAACAGCTCACTTTTCAAAACGTGTTTTTTCAGCCTGAAATAAACACGTTTTTTTCAGACAGCTGTATCCCTATGTAACTGCAAGAATCAGAAGAGCCCACACACTCAGGTCTTAACCCCAGTGTGCTGAAAGTGTCAAAACATGTTTTTCAGCAGAAATAAACATGTTTTCTGCAAGTTTGGGTAACCCCATGTAAGTTATGGGGCAGTAACAGCTCACTTTTCAAACGTGTTTTTCAGCCCGAAATAAACGCGTTTTTTCAGACAGCTGTATCCCTATGTAACTGCAAGGCTCAGAAGAGCCCACACACTCAGGCCTTAACCCCAGTGTGCTGAAAGTGTCAAAACATGTTTTTCAGCAGAAATAAACATGTTTCTGCAAGTTTGGTCAACCCATGTAAGTTATGGGTCAGTAAACAGCTCACTTTTCAAAAACGTGTTTTTCAGCCCGAAATAAACGCGTTTTTTCAGACAGCTGTATCCCTATGTAACTGCAAGGCTCAGAAGAGCCCAAACACTCAGGTCTTAACCCCAGTGTGCTGAAAGTGTCAAAACATGTTTTTTCAGCAGAAATAAACATGTTTCTGCAAGTTTGGTCAACCCCATGTAAGTTATGGGGCAGTAACAGCTCACTTTTCAAAACGTGTTTTCAGCCCGAAAATAAACGCGTTTTTTTCAGACAGCTGTATCCCTATGTAACTGCAAGGCTCAGAAGAGCCCACACACTCAGGTCTTAACCCCAGTGTACTGAAAGTGTCAAAACATGTTTTTCAGCAGAAATAAACATGTTTCTGCAAGTTTGGTCAACCCCATGTAAGTTATGGGTCAGTAACAGCTCACTTTTCAAAACGTGTTTTTCAGCCCGAAATAAACGCGTTTTTTTCAGACAGCTGTATCCCTATGTAACTGCAAGGCTCAGAAGAGCCCACACACTCAGGTCTTAACCCCAGTGTGCTGAAAGTGTCAAAACATGTTTTTCAGCAGAAATAAAACATGTTTCTGCAAGTTTGGTCAACCCCATGTAAGTTATGGGTCAGTAACAGCTCACTTTTCAAAACGTGTTTTTTCAGCCCGAAATAAACACGTTTTTTCAGACAGCTGTATCCCTATGTAACTGCAAGGCTCAGAAGAGCCCACACACTCAGGTCTTAACCCCCAGTGTGCTGAAAGTGTCAAAACATGTTTTTCAGCAGAAATAAACATGTTTCTGCAAGTTTGGTCAAACCCATTGTAACTTATGGGGCAGTAACAGCTCACTTTTCAAAACGTGTTTTTCAGCCCGAAATAAACGCGTTTTTTCAGACAGCTGTATCCCTATGTAACTGCAAGGCTCAGAAGAGCCCACACACTCAGGTCTTAACCCCAGTGTGCTGAAAGTGTCAAAACATGTTTTTCAGCAGAAATAAACATGTTTCTGCAAGTTTGGGTAACCCCATGTAAGTTATGGGGCCAGTAACAGCTCACTTTTCAAAACGTGTTTTTCAGCCCGAAATAAACGCGTTTTTTCAGACAGCTGTATCCCTATGTAACTGCAAGGCTCAGAAGAGTCCACACACTCAGGTCTTAACCCCAGTGTGCTGAAAGTGTCAAAACATGTTTTTCAGCAGAAATAAACATGTTTTCTGCAAGTTTGGTCAACCCCATGTAACTTATGGGGCAGTAACAGCTCACTTTTTCAAAACGTGTTTTTCAGCCCGAAATAAACGCGTTTTTTCAGACAGCTGTATCCCTATGTAACTGCAAGGCTCAGAAGAGCCCACACACTCAGGTCTTAACCCCAGTGTGCTGAAAGTGTCCAAAACATGTTTTTCAGCAGAAATAAACATGTTTCTGCAAGTTTGGTCAACCCCCATGTAAGTTATGGGTTAGTAACAGCTCACTTTTCCAAAACGTGTTTTTCAGCCCGAAATAAACGCGTTTTTTCAGACAGCTGTATCCTATGTAACTGCAAGGCTCAGAAGAGCCCACACACTCAGGTCTTAACCCCAGTGTGCTGAAAGTGTCAAAACATGTTTTTCAGCAGAAATAAACATGTTTCTGCAAGTTTGGTCAACCCCATGTAACTAATGGGGCAGTAACAGCTCACTTTTCAAAACGTGTTTTTCAGCCCGAAATAAACACGTTTTTCAGACAGCTGTATCCCTATCTAACTGCAAGGCTCAGAAGAGCCCACACACTCAGGTCTTAACCCCAGTGTGCTGAAAGTGTCAAAACATGTTTTCAGCAGAAATAAACATGTTTCTGCAAGTTTGGTCAACCCATGTAACTTTATGGGGCAGTAACAGCTCACTTTTCAAAACGTGTTTTTCAGCCCGAAATAAACGCGTTTTTTCAGACAGCTGTATCCCTATGTAACTGCAAGGCTCAGAAGAGCCCACACACTCAGGTCTTAACCCCAGTGTGCTGAAAGTGTCAAAAAATGTTTTTCAGCAGAAATAAACATGTTTCTGCAAGTTTGGTCAAACCCATGTAACTTATGGGGCAGTAACAGCTCACTTTTCAAAACGTGTTTTTCAGCCCGAAATAAACGCGTTTTTTTCAGACAGCTGTATCCCTATGTAACTGCAAGGCTCAGAAGAGCCCACACACTCAGGTCTTAACCCCAGTGTGCTGAAAGTGTCAAAACATGTTTTTCAGCAGAAATAAACATGTTTCTGCAAGTTTGGTCAACCCCATGTAAGTTATGGGTCAGTAACAGCTCACTTTTCAAAACGTGTTTTTCAGCCCGAAATAAACACGTTTTTTCAGACAGCTGTATCCCTATGTAACTGCAAGAATCAGAAGAGCCCACACACTCAGGTCTTAACCCCAGTGTGCTGAAAGTGTCAAAACATGTTTTTCAGCAGAAATAAACATGTTTCTGCAAGTTTGGGTAACCCCATGTAAGTTATGGGGCAGTAACAGCTCACTTTTCAAAACGTGTTTTTCAGCCCGAAATAAACGCGTTTTTTCAGACAGCTGTATCCCTATGTAACTGCAAGGCTCAGAAGAGTCCACACACTCAGGTCTTAACCCCAGTGTGCTGAAAGTGTCAAAACATGTTTTTCAGCAGAAATAAACATGTTTCTGCAAGTTTGGTCAACCCCATGTAACTTATGGGGCAGTAACAGCTCACTTTTCAAAACGTGTTTTTCAGCCCGAAATAAACGCTTTTTTTTTCAGACAGCTGTATCCCTATGTAACTGCAAGGCTCAGAAGAGCCCACACACTCAGGTCTTAACCCCAGTGTGCTGAAAGTGTCAAAACATGTTTTTCAGCAGAAATAAACATGTTCTGCAAGTTTGGTAACCCCATGTAAGTTATGGGGCAGTAACAGCTCACTTTTCAAAACGTGTTTTTCAGCCCGAAATAAAACGCGTTTTTTCAGACAGCTGTATCCCTATGTAACTGCAAGGCTCAGAAGAGCCCACACACTCAGGTCTTAACCCCAGTGTGCTGAAGTGTCAAAACTGTTTTTCAGCAGAAATAAAACATGTTTCTGCAAGTTTGGTCAACCCCATGTAAGTTATGGGGCAGTAACAGCTCACTTTTCAAAACGTGTTTTTCAGCCCGAAATAAACGCGTTTTTTCAGACAGCTGTATCCCTATGTAACTGCAAGGCTCAGAAGAGCCCACACACTCAGGTCTTAACCCCAGTGTACTGAAAGTGTCAAAACATGTTTTTCAGCAGAAATAAACATGTTTCTGCAAGTTTGGTCAACCCCATGTAAGTTATGGGTCAGTAACAGCTCACTTTTCAAAACGTGTTTTTCAGCCCGAAATAAACGCGTTTTTTCAGACAGCTGTATCCCTATGTAACTGCAAGGCTCAGAAGAGCCCACACACTCAGGTCTTAACCCCAGTGTGCTGAAAGTGTCAAAACATGTTTTTCAGCAGAAATAAACATGTTTCTGCAAGTTTGGTCAACCCCATGTAAGTTATGGGTCAGTAACAGCTCACTTTTCAAAACGTGTTTTTCAGCCCGAAATAAACACGTTTTTTCAGACAGCTGTATCCCTATGTAACTGCAAGGCTCAGAAGAGCCCACACACTCAGGTCTTAACCCCAGTGTGCTGAAAGTGTCAAAACATGTTTTTCAGCAGAAATAAACATGTTTCTGCAAGTTTGGTCAAACCCATGTAACTTATGGGGCAGTAACAGCTCACTTTTCAAAACGTGTTTTTCAGCCCGAAATAAACGCGTTTTTTCAGACAGCTGTATCCCTATGTAACTGCAAGGCTCAGAAGAGCCCACACACTCAGGTCTTAACCCCAGTGTGCTGAAAGTGTCAAAACATGTTTTTCAGCAGAAATAAACATGTTTCTGCAAGTTTGGTCAACCCCATGTAAGTTATGGGTCAGTAACAGCTCACTTTTCAAAACGTGTTTTTCAGACCGAAATAAACACGTTTTTTCAGACAGCTGTATCCCTATGTAACTGCAAGAATCAGAAGAGCCCACACACTCAGGTCTTAACCCAGTGTGCTGAAAGTGTCAAAACATGTTTTTCAGCAGAAATAAACATGTTTCTGCAAGTTTTGGGTAACCCCATGTAAGTTATGGGGCAGTAACAGCTCACTTTTCAAAACGTGTTTTTCAGCCCGAAATAAACGCGTTTTTTCAGACAGCTGTATCCCTATGTAACTGCAAGGCTCAGAAGAGCCCACACACTCAGGTCTTAACCCCAGTGTGCTGAAAGTGTCAAAACATGTTTTTCAGCAGAAATAAACATGTTTCTGCAAGTTTGGTCAACCCCATGTAAGTTATGGGTTAGTAACAGCTCACTTTTCAAAACGTGTTTTTCAGCCCGAAATAAACGCGTTTTTCAGACAGCTGTATCCCTATGTAACTGCAAGGCTCAGAAGAGCCCACACACTCAGGCCTTAACCCCAGTGTGCTGAAAGTGTCAAAACATGTTTTTCAGCAGAAATAAACATGTTTCTGCAAGTTTGGTCAACCCCATGTAAGTTATGGGTCAGTAACAGCTCACTTTTCAAAACGTGTTTTTCAGCCCGAAATAAACGCGTTTTTTCAGACAGCTGTATCCCTATGTAACTGCAAGGCTCAGAAGAGCCCACACACTCAGGTCTTAACCCCAGTGTGCTGAAAGTGTCAAAACATGTTTTTCAGCAGAAATAAACATGTTTCTGCAAGTTTGGTCAACCCCATGTAAGTTATGGGGCAGTAACAGCTCACTTTTCAAAACGTGTTTTTCAGCCCGAAATAAACGCGTTTTTTCAGACAGCTGTATCCCTATGTAACTGCAAGGCTCAGAAGAGCCCACACACTCAGGTCTTAACCCCAGTGTACTGAAAGTGTCAAAACATGTTTTTCAGCAGAAATAAACATGTTTCTGCAAGTTTGGTCAACCCCATGTAAGTTATGGGTCAGTAACAGCTCACTTTTCAAAACGTGTTTTTCAGCCCGAAATAAACGCGTTTTTTCAGACAGCTGTATCCCTATGTAACTGCAAGGCTCAGAAGAGCCCACACACTCAGGTCTTAACCCCAGTGTGCTGAAAGTGTCAAAACATGTTTTTCAGCAGAAATAAACATGTTTCTGCAAGTTTGGTCAACCCCATGTAAGTTATGGGTCAGTAACAGCTCACTTTTCAAAACGTGTTTTTCAGCCCGAAATAAACACGTTTTTTCAGACAGCTGTATCCCTATGTAACTGCAAGGCTCAGAAGAGCCCACACACTCAGGTCTTAACCCCAGTGTGCTGAAAGTGTCAAAACATGTTTTTCAGCAGAAATAAACATGTTTCTGCAAGTTTGGTCAAACCCATGTAACTTATGGGGCAGTAACAGCTCACTTTTCAAAACGTGTTTTTCAGCCCGAAATAAACGCGTTTTTTCAGACAGCTGTATCCTATGTAACTGCAAGGCTCAGAAGAGCCCACACACTCAGGTCTTAACCCCAGTGTGCTGAAAGTGTCAAAACATGTTTTTCAGCAGAAATAAACATGTTTCTGCAAGTTTGGGTAACCCCATGTAAGTTATGGGGCAGTAACAGCTCACTTTTCAAAACGTGTTTTTCAGCCGAAATAAACGCGTTTTTTCAGACAGCTGTATCCCTATGTAACTGCAAGGCTCAGAAGAGTCCACACACTCAGGTCTTAACCCCAGTGTGCTGAAAGTGTCAAAACATGTTTTTCAGCAGAAATAAACATGTTTCTGCAAGTTTGGTCAACCCCATGTAACTTATGGGGCAGTAACAGCTCACTTTTCAAAACGTGTTTTTCAGCCCGAAATAAACGCGTTTTTTCAGACAGCTGTATCCCTATGTAACTGCAAGGCTCAGAAGAGCCCACACACTCAGGTCTTAACCCCAGTGTGCTGAAAGTGTCAAAACATGTTTTTCAGCAGAAATAAACATGTTTCTGCAAGTTTGGTCAACCCCATGTAAGTTATGGGTTAGTAACAGCTCACTTTTCAAAACGTGTTTTTCAGCCCGAAATAAACGCGTTTTTTCAGACAGCTGTATCCCTATGTAACTGCAAGGCTCAGAAGAGCCCACACACTCAGGTCTTAACCCCAGTGTGCTGAAAGTGTCAAAACATGTTTTTCAGCAGAAATAAACATGTTTCTGCAAGTTTGGTCAACCCCATGTAACTAATGGGGCAGTAACAGCTCACTTTTCAAAACGTGTTTTTCAGCCCGAAATAAACACGTTTTTTCAGACAGCTGTATCCCTATCTAACTGCAAGGCTCAGAAGAGCCCACACACTCAGGTCTTAACCCCAGTGTGCTGAAAGTGTCAAAACATGTTTTTCAGCAGAAATAAACATGTTTCTGCAAGTTTGGTCAACCCCATGTAACTTATGGGGCAGTAACAGCTCACTTTTCAAAACGTGTTTTTCAGCCCGAAATAAACGCGTTTTTTCAGACAGCTGTATCCCTATGTAACTGCAAGGCTCAGAAGAGCCCACACACTCAGGTCTTAACCCCAGTGTGCTGAAAGTGTCAAAAAATGTTTTTCAGCAGAAATAAACATGTTTCTGCAAGTTTGGTCAACCCCATGTAAGTTATGGGTCAGTAACAGCTCACTTTTCAAAACGTGTTTTTCAGCCCGAAATAAACACGTTTTTTCAGACAGCTGTATCCCTATGTAACTGCAAGGCTCAGAAGAGCCCACACACTCAGGTCTTAACCCCAGTGTGCTGAAAGTGTCAAAACATGTTTTTCAGCAGAAATAAACATGTTTCTGCAAGTTTGGGTAACCCCATGTAAGTTATGGGGCAGTAACAGCTCACTTTTCAAAACGTGTTTTTCAGCCCGAAATAAACGCGTTTTTTCAGACAGCTGTATCCCTATGTAACTGCAAGGCTCAGAAGAGCCCACACACTCAGGTCTTAACCCCAGTGTGCTGAAAGTGTCAAAACATGTTTTTCAGCAGAAATAAACATGTTTCTGCAAGTTTGGTCAACCCCATGTAAGTTATGGGTCAGTAACAGCTCACTTTTCAAAACGTGTTTTTCAGCCCGAAATAAACGCGTTTTTTCAGACAGCTGTATCCCTATGTAACTGCAAGGCTCAGAAGAGCCCACACACTCAGGTCTTAACCCCAGTGTGCTGAAAGTGTCAAAACATGTTTTTCAGCAGAAATAAACATGTTTCTGCAAGTTTGGGTAACCCCATGTAAGTTATGGGGCAGTAACAGCTCACTTTTCAAAACATGTTTTTCAGCAGAAATAAACATGTTTCTGCAAGTTTGGTCAACCCCATGTAAGTTATGGGGCAGTAACAGCTCACTTTTCAAAACGTGTTTTTCAGCCCGAAATAAACACGTTTTTTAAGACAGCTGTATCCCTATGTAACTGCAAGGCTCAGAAGAGCCCACACACTCAGGTCTTAACCCCAGTGTGCTGAAAGTGTCAAAACATGTTTTTCAGCAGAAATAAACATGTTTCTGCAAGTTTGGTCAACCCCATGTAAGTTATGGGTCAGTAACAGCTCACTTTTCAAAACGTGTTTTTCAGCCCGAAATAAACGCGTTTTTTCAGACAGCTGTATCCCTATGTAACTGCAAGGCTCAGAAGAGCCCACACACTCAGGTCTTAACCCCAGTGTGCTGAAAGTGTCAAAACATGTTTTTCAGCAGAAATAAACATGTTTCTGCAAGTTTGGTCAACCCCATGTAAGTTATGGGGCAGTAACAGCTCACTTTTCAAAACGTGTTTTTCAGCCCAAAATAAACGCGTTTTTTCAGACAGCTGTATCCCTATGTAACTGCAAGGCTCAGAAGAGCCCACACACTCAGGTCTTAACCCCAGTGTACTGAAAGTGTCAAAACATGTTTTTCAGCAGAAATAAACATGTTTCTGCAAGTTTGTTCAACCCCATGTAAGTTATGGGTCAGTAACAGCTCACTTTTCAAAACGTGTTTTTCAGCCCGAAATAAACGCGTTTTTTCAGACAGCTGTATCCCTATGTAACTGCAAGGCTCAGAAGAGCCCACACACTCAGGTCTTAACCCCAGTGTGCTGAAAGTGTCAAAACATGTTTTTCAGCAGAAATAAACATGTTTCTGCAAGTTTGGTCAACCCCATGTAAGTTATGGGTCAGTAACAGCTCACTTTTCAAAACGTGTTTTTCAGCCCGAAATAAACGCGTTTTTTCAGACAGTTGTATCCCTATGTAACTGCAAGGCTCAGAAGAGCCCACACACTCAGGTCTTAACCCCAGTGTGCTGAAAGTGTCAAAACATGTTTTTCAGCAGAAATAAACATGTTTCTGCAAGTTTGGTCAACCCCATGTAAGTTATGGGTTAGTAACAGCTCACTTTTCAAAACGTGTTTTTCAGCCCGAAATAAACGCGTTTTTTCAGACAGCTGTATCCCTATGTAACTGCAAGGCTCAGAAGAGCCCACACACTCAGGTCTTAACCCCAGTGTGCTGAAAGTGTCAAAACATGTTTTTCAGCAGAAATAAACATGTTTCTGCAAGTTTGGTCAACCCCATGTAGGTTATGGGTTAGTAACAGCTCACTTTTCAAAACGTGTTTTTCAGCCCGAAATAAACGCGTTTTTTCAGACAGCTGTATCCCTATGTAACTGCAAGGCTCAGAAGAGCCCACACACTCAGGTCTTAACCCCAGTGTGCTGAAAGTGTCAAAACATGTTTTTCAGCAGAAATAAACATGTTTCTGCAAGTTTGGTCAACCCCATGTAACTTATGGGGCAGTAACAGCTCACTTTTCAAAACGTGTTTTTCAGCCCGAAATAAACGCGTTTTTTCAGACAGCTGTATCCCCATGTAACTGCAAGGCTCAGAAGAGCCCACACACTCAGGTCTTAACCCCAGTGTGCTGAAAGTGTCAAAACATGTTTTTCAGCAGAAATAAACATGTTTCTGCAAGTTTGGTCAACCCCATGTAAGTTATGGGTCAGTAACAGCTCACTTTTCAAAACGTGTTTTTCAGCCCGAAATAAACGCGTTTTTTCAGACAGCTGTATCCCTATGTAACTGCAAGGCTCAGAAGAGCCCACACACTCAGGTCTTAACCCCAGTGTGCTGAAAGTGTCAAAACATGTTTCTGCAAGTTTGGTCAACCCCATGTAAGTTATGGGGCAGTAACAGCTCACTTTTCAAAACGTGTTTTTCAGCCCGAAATAAACGCGTTTTTTCAGACAGCTGTATCCCTATGTAACTGCAAGGCTCAGAAGAGCCCACACACTCAGGTCTTAACCCCAGTGTGCTGAAAGTGTCAAAACATGTTTTTCAGCAGAAATAAACATGTTTCTGCAAGTTTGGGTAACCCCATGTAAGTTATGGGGCAGTAACAGCTCACTTTTCAAAACGTGTTTTTCAGCCCGAAATAAACGCGTTTTTTCAGACAGCTGTATCCCTATGTAACTGCAAGGCTCAGAAGAGCCCACACACTCAGGTCTTAACCCCAGTGTGCTGAAAGTGTCAAAACATGTTTTTCAGCAGAAATAAACATGTTTCTGCAAGTTTGGTCAACCCCATGTAAGTTATGGGTCAGTAACAGCTCACTTTTCAAAACGTGTTTTTCAGCCCGAAATAAACACGTTTTTTCAGACAGCTGTATCCCTATGTAACTGCAAGGCTCAGAAGAGACCACACACTCAGGTCTTAACCCCAGTGTGCTGAAAGTGTCAAAACATGTTTTTCAGCAGAAATAAACATGTTTCTGCAAGTTTGGTCAACCCCATGTAAGTTATGGGTCAGTAACAGCTCACTTTTCAAAACGTGTTTTTCAGCCCGAAATAAACGCGTTTTTTCAGACAGCTGTATCCCTATGTAACTGCAAGGCTCAGAAGAGCCCACACACTCAGGTCTTAACCCCAGTGTGCTGAAAGTGTCAAAACATGTTTTTCAGCAGAAATAAACATGTTTCTGCAAGTTTGGGTAACCCCATGTAAGTTATGGGGCAGTAACAGCTCACTTTTCAAAACATGTTTTTCAGCAGAAATAAACATGTTTCTGCAAGTTTGGTCAACCCCATGTAAGTTATGGGGCAGTAACAGCTCACTTTTCAAAACGTGTTTTTCAGCCCGAAATAAACATGTTTTTTAAGACAGCTGTATCCCTATGTAACTGCAAGGCTCAGAAGAGCCCACACACTCAGGTCTTATCCCCAGTGTGCTGAAAGTGTCAAAACATGTTTTTCAGCAGAAATAAACATGTTTCTGCAAGTTTGGTCAACCCCATGTAAGTTATGGGTCAGTAACAGCTCACTTTTCAAAACGTGTTTTTCAGCCCGAAATAAACGCGTTTTTTCAGACAGCTGTATCCCTATGTAACTGCAAGGCTCAGAAGAGCCCACACACTCAGGTCTTAACCCCAGTGTGCTGAAAGTGTCAAAACATGTTTTTCAGCAGAAATAAACATGTTTCTGCAAGTTTGGTCAACCCCATGTAAGTTATGGGGCAGTAACAGCTCACTTTTCAAAACGTGTTTTTCAGCCCGAAATAAACGCGTTTTTTCAGACAGCTGTATCCCTATGTAACTGCAAGGCTCAGAAGAGCCCACACACTCAGGTCTTAACCCCAGTGTACTGAAAGTGTCAAAACATGTTTTTCAGCAGAAATAAACATGTTTCTGCAAGTTTGGTCAACCCCATGTAAGTTATGGGTCAGTAACAGCTCACTTTTCAAAACGTGTTTTTCAGCCCGAAATAAACGCGTTTTTTCAGACAGCTGTATCCCTATGTAACTGCAAGGCTCAGAAGAGCCCACACACTCAGGCCTTAACCCCAGTGTGCTGAAAGTGTCAAAACATGTTTTTCAGCAGAAATAAACATGTTTCTGCAAGTTTGGTCAACCCCATGTAAGTTATGGGTCAGTAACAGCTCACTTTTCAAAACGTGTTTTTCAGCCCGAAATAAACGCGTTTTTTCAGACAGCTGTATCCCTATGTAACTGCAAGGCTCAGAAGAGCCCACACACTCAGGTCTTAACCCCAGTGTGCTGAAAGTGTCAAAACATGTTTTTCAGCAGAAATAAACATGTTTCTGCAAGTTTGGTCAACCCCATGTAAGTTATGGGGCAGTAACAGCTCACTTTTCAAAACGTGTTTTTCAGCCCGAAATAAACGCGTTTTTTCAGACAGCTGTATCCCTATGTAACTGCAAGGCTCAGAAGAGCCCACACACTCAGGTCTTAACCCCAGTGTACTGAAAGTGTCAAAACATGTTTTTCAGCAGAAATAAACATGTTTCTGCAAGTTTGGTCAACCCCATGTAAGTTATGGGTCAGTAACAGCTCACTTTTCAAAACGTGTTTTTCAGCCCGAAATAAACGCGTTTTTTCAGACAGCTGTATCCCTATGTAACTGCAAGGCTCAGAAGAGCCCACACACTCAGGTCTTAACCCCAGTGTGCTGAAAGTGTCAAAACATGTTTTTCAGCAGAAATAAACATGTTTCTGCAAGTTTGGTCAACCCCATGTAAGTTATGGGTCAGTAACAGCTCACTTTTCAAAACGTGTTTTTCAGCCCGAAATAAACACGTTTTTTTCAGACAGCTGTATCCCTATGTAACTGCAAGGCTCAGAAGAGCCCACACACTCAGGTCTTAACCCCAGTGTGCTGAAAGTGTCAAAACATGTTTTTCAGCAGAAATAAACATGTTTCTGCAAGTTTGGTCAAACCCATGTAACTTATGGGGCAGTAACAGCTCATTTTTCAAAACGTGTTTTTCAGCCCGAAATAAACGCGTTTTTTCAGACAGCTGTATCCCTATGTAACTGCAAGGCTCAGAAGAGCCCACACACTCAGGTCTTAACCCCAGTGTGCTGAAAGTGTCAAAACATGTTTTTCAGCAGAAATAAACATGTTTCTGCAAGTTTGGTCAACCCCATGTAAGTTATGGGTCAGTAACAGCTCACTTTTCAAAACGTGTTTTTCAGCCCGAAATAAACACGTTTTTTCAGACAGCTGTATCCCTATGTAACTGCAAGAATCAGAAGAGCCCACACACTCAGGTCTTAACCCCAGTGTGCTGAAAGTGTCAAAACATGTTTTTCAGCAGAAATAAACATGTTACTGCAAGTTTGGGTAACCCCATGTAAGTTATGGGGCAGTAACAGCTCACTTTTCAAAACGTGTTTTTCAGCCCGAAATAAACGCGTTTTTTCAGACAGCTGTATCCCTATGTAACTGCAAGGCTCAGAAGAGTCCACACACTCAGGTCTTAACCCCAGTGTGCTGAAAGTGTCAAAACATGTTTTTCAGCAGAAATAAACATGTTTCTGCAAGTTTGGTCAACCCCATGTAACTTATGGGGCAGTAACAGCTCACTTTTCAAAACGTGTTTTTCAGCCCGAAATAAACGCGTTTTTTCAGACAGCTGTATCCCTATGTAACTGCAAGGCTCAGAAGAGCCCACACACTCAGGTCTTAACCCCAGTGTGCTGAAAGTGTCAAAACATGTTTTTCAGCAGAAATAAACATGTTTCTGCAAGTTTGGTCAACCCCATGTAAGTTATGGGTTAGTAACAGCTCACTTTTCAAAACGTGTTTTTCAGCCCGAAAAAAACGCGTTTTTTCAGACAGCTGTATCCCTATGTAACTGCAAGGCTCAGAAGAGCCCACACACTCAGGTCTTAACCCCAGTGTGCTGAAAGTGTCAAAACATGTTTTTCAGCAGAAATAAACATGTTTCTGCAAGTTTGGTCAACCCCATGTAACTAATGGGGCAGTAACAGCTCACTTTTCAAAACGTGTTTTTCAGCCCGAAATAAACACGTTTTTTCAGACAGCTGTATCCCTATGTAACTGCAAGGCTCAGAAGAGCCCACACACTCAGGTCTTAACCCCAGTGTGCTGAAAGTGTCAAAACATGTTTTTCAGCAGAAATAAACATGTTTCTGCAAGTTTGGTCAACCCCATGTAACTTATGGGGCAGTAACAGCTCACTTTTCAAAACGTGTTTTTCAGCCCGAAATAAACGCGTTTTTTCAGACAGCTGTATCCCTATGTAACTGCAAGGCTCAGAAGAGCCCACACACTCAGGTCTTAACCCCAGTGTGCTGAAAGTGTCAAAACATGTTTTTCAGCAGAAATAAACATGTTTCTGCAAGTTTGGTCAACCCCATGTAAGTTATGGGTCAGTAACAGCTCACTTTTCAAAACGTGTTTTTCAGCCCGAAATAAACACGTTTTTTCAGACAGCTGTATCCCTATGTAACTGCAAGGCTCAGAAGAGCCCACACACTCAGGTCTTAACCCCAGTGTGCTGAAAGTGTCAAAACATGTTTTTCAGCAGAAATAAACATGTTTCTGCAACTTTGGGTAACCCCATGTAAGTTATGGGGCAGTAAAAGCTCACTTTTCAAAACGTGTTTTTCAGCCCGAAATAAACGCGTTTTTTCAGACAGCTGTATCCCTATGTAACTGCAAGGCTCAGAAGAGCCCACACACTCAGGTCTTAACCCCAGTGTGCTGAAAGTGTCAAAACATGTTTTTCAGCAGAAATAAACATGTTTCTGCAAGTTTGGTCAACCCCATGTAAGTTATGGGTCAGTAACAGCTCACTTTTCAAAACGTGTTTTTCAGCCCGAAATAAACACGTTTTTTCAGACAGCTGTATCCCTATGTAACTGCAAGGCTCAGAAGAGACCACACACTCAGGTCTTAACCCCAGTGTGCTGAAAGTGTCAAAACATGTTTTTCAGCAGAAATAAACATGTTTCTGCAAGTTTGGTCAACCCCATGTAACTAATGGGGCAGTAACAGCTCACTTTTCAAAACGTGTTTTTCAGCCCGAAATAAACACGTTTTTTCAGACAGCTGTATCCCTATGTAACTGCAAGGCTCAGAAGAGCCCACACACTCAGGTCTTAACCCCAGTGTGCTGAAAGTGTCAAAACATGTTTTTCAGCAGAAATAAACATGTTTCTGCAAGTTTGGTCAACCCCATGTAACTTATGGGGCAGTAACAGCTCACTTTTCAAAACGTGTTTTTCAGCCCGAAATAAACGCGTTTTTTCAGACAGCTGTATCCCTATGTAACTGCAAGGCTCAGAAGAGCCCACACACTCAGGTCTTAACCCCAGTGTGCTGAAAGTGTCAAAACATGTTTTTCAGCAGAAATAAACATGTTTCTGCAAGTTTGGTCAACCCCATGTAAGTTATGGGTCAGTAACAGCTCACTTTTCAAAACGTGTTTTTCAGCCCGAAATAAACACGTTTTTTCAGACAGCTGTATCCCTATGTAACTGCAAGGCTCAGAAGAGCCCACACACTCAGGTCTTAACCCCAGTGTGCTGAAAGTGTCAAAACATGTTTTTCAGCAGAAATAAACATGTTTCTGCAACTTTGGGTAACCCCATGTAAGTTATGGGGCAGTAAAAGCTCACTTTTCAAAACGTGTTTTTCAGCCCGAAATAAACGCGTTTTTTCAGACAGCTGTATCCCTATGTAACTGCAAGGCTCAGAAGAGCCCACACACTCAGGTCTTAACCCCAGTGTGCTGAAAGTGTCAAAACATGTTTTTCAGCAGAAATAAACATGTTTCTGCAAGTTTGGTCAACCCCATGTAAGTTATGGGTCAGTAACAGCTCACTTTTCAAAACGTGTTTTTCAGCCCGAAATAAACACGTTTTTTCAGACAGCTGTATCCCTATGTAACTGCAAGGCTCAGAAGAGACCACACACTCAGGTCTTAACCCCAGTGTGCTGAAAGTGTCAAAACATGTTTTTCAGCAGAAATAAACATGTTTCTGCAAGTTTGGTCAACCCCATGTAAGTTATGGGTCAGTAACAGCTCACTTTTCAAAACGTGTTTTTCAGCCCGAAATAAACGCGTTTTTTCAGACAGCTGTATCCCTATGTAACTGCAAGGCTCAGAAGAGCCCACACACTCAGGTCTTAACCCCAGTGTGCTGAAAGTGTCAAAACATGTTTTTCAGCAGAAATAAACATGTTTCTGCAAGTTTGGGTAACCCCATGTAAGTTATGGGGCAGTAACAGCTCACTTTTCAAAACATGTTTTTCAGCAGAAATAAACATGTTTCTGCAAGTTTGGTCAACCCCATGTAAGTTATGGGGCAGTAACAGCTCACTTTTCAAAACGTGTTTTTCAGCCCGAAATAAACACGTTTTTTAAGACAGCTGTATCCCTATGTAACTGCAAGGCTCAGAAGAGCCCACACACTCAGGTCTTAACCCCAGTGTGCTGAAAGTGTCAAAACATGTTTTTCAGCAGAAATAAACATGTTTCTGCAAGTTTGGTCAACCCCATGTAAGTTATGGGTCAGTAACAGCTCACTTTTCAAAACATGTTTTTCAGCCCGAAATAAACGCGTTTTTTCAGACAGCTGTATCCCTATGTAACTGCAAGGCTCAGAAGAGCCCACACACTCAGGTCTTAACCCCAGTGTGCTGAAAGTGTCAAAACATGTTTTTCAGCAGAAATAAACATGTTTCTGCAAGTTTGGTCAACCCCATGTAAGTTATGGGGCAGTAACAGCTCACTTTTCAAAACGTGTTTTTCAGCCCGAAATAAACGCGTTTTTTCAGACAGCTGTATCCCTATGTAACTGCAAGGCTCAGAAGAGCCCACACACTCAGGTCTTAACCCCAGTGTACTGAAAGTGTCAAAACATGTTTTTCAGCAGAAATAAACATGTTTCTGCAAGTTTGGTCAACCCCATGTAAGTTATGGGTCAGTAACAGCTCACTTTTCAAAACGTGTTTTTCAGCCCGAAATAAACGCGTTTTTTCAGACAGCTGTATCCCTATGTAACTGCAAGGCTCAGAAGAGCCCACACACTCAGGTCTTAACCCCAGTGTGCTGAAAGTGTCAAAACATGTTTTTCAGCAGAAATAAACATGTTTCTGCAAGTTTGGTCAACCCCATGTAAGTTATGGGTCAGTAACAGCTCACTTTTCAAAACGTGTTTTTCAGCCCGAAATAAACACGTTTTTTCAGACAGCTGTATCCCTATGTAACTGCAAGGCTCAGAAGAGACCACACACTCAGGTCTTAACCCCAGTGTGCTGAAAGTGTCAAAACATGTTTTTCAGCAGAAATAAACATGTTTCTGCAAGTTTGGTCAACCCCATGTAAGTTATGGGTCAGTAACAGCTCACTTTTCAAAACGTGTTTTTCAGCCCGAAATAAACGCGTTTTTTCAGACAGCTGTATCCCTATGTAACTGCAAGGCTCAGAAGAGCCCACACACTCAGGTCTTAACCCCAGTGTGCTGAAAGTGTCAAAACATGTTTTTCAGCAGAAATAAACATGTTTCTGCAAGTTTGGTCAACCCCATGTAAGTTATGGGTCAGTAACAGCTCACTTTTCAAAACGTGTTTTTCAGCCCGAAATAAACGCGTTTTTTCAGACAGCTGTATCCCTATGTAACTGCAAGGCTCAGAAGAGCCCACACACTCAGGTCTTAACCCCAGTGTGCTGAAAGTGTCAAAACATGTTTTTCAGCAGAAATAAACATGTTTCTGCAAGTTTGGTCAACCCCATGTAAGTTATGGGTCAGTAACAGCTCACTTTTCAAAACGTGTTTTTCAGCCCGAAATAAACGCGTTTTTTCAGACAGTTGTATCCCTATGTAACTGCAAGGCTCAGAAGAGCCCACACACTCAGGTCTTAACCCCAGTGTGCTGAAAGTGTCAAAACATGTTTTTCAGCAGAAATAAACATGTTTCTGCAAGTTTGGTCAACCCCATGTAAGTTATGGGTTAGTAACAGCTCACTTTTCAAAACGTGTTTTTCAGCCCGAAATAAACGCGTTTTTTCAGACAGCTGTATCCCTATGTAACTGCAAGGCTCAGAAGAGCCCACACACTCAGGTCTTAACCCCAGTGTGCTGAAAGTGTCAAAACATGTTTTTCAGCAGAAATAAACATGTTTCTGCAAGTTTGGTCAACCCCATGTAACTTATGGGGCAGTAACAGCTCACTTTTCAAAACGTGTTTTTCAACCCGAAATAAACGCGTTTTTTCAGACAGCTGTATCCCCATGTAACTGCAAGGCTCAGAAGAGCCCACACACTCAGGTCTTAACCCCAGTGTGCTGAAAGTGTCAAAACATGTTTTTCAGCAGAAATAAACATGTTTCTGCAAGTTTGGTCAACCCCATGTAAGTTATGGGTCAGTAACAGCTCACTTTTCAAAACGTGTTTTTCAGCCCGAAATAAACGCGTTTTTTCAGACAGCTGTATCCCTATGTAACTGCAAGGCTCAGAAGAGCCCACACACTCAGGTCTTAACCCCAGTGTGCTGAAAGTGTCAAAACATGTTTCTGCAAGTTTGGTCAACCCCATGTAAGTTATGGGGCAGTAACAGCTCACTTTTCAAAACGTGTTTTTCAGCCCGAAATAAACACGTTTTTTAAGACAGCTGTATCCCTATGTAACTGCAAGGCTCAGAAGAGCCCACACACTCAGGTCTTAACCCCAGTGTGCTGAAAGTGTCAAAACATGTTTTTCAGCAGAAATAAACATGTTTCTGCAAGTTTGGTCAACCCCATGTAAGTTATGGGTCAGTAACAGCTCACTTTTCAAAACGTGTTTTTCAGCCCGAAATAAACGCGTTTTTTCAGACAGCTGTATCCCTATGTAACTGCAAGGCTCAGAAGAGCCCACACACTCAGGTCTTAACCCCAGTGTGCTGAAAGTGTCAAAACATGTTTTTCAGCAGAAATAAACATGTTTCTGCAAGTTTGGTCAACCCCATGTAAGTTATGGGGCAGTAACAGCTCACTTTTCAAAACGTGTTTTTCAGCCCGAAATAAACGCGTTTTTTCAGACAGCTGTATCCCTATGTAACTGCAAGGCTCAGAAGAGCCCACACACTCAGGTCTTAACCCCAGTGTGCTGAAAGTGTCAAAACATGTTTTTCAGCAGAAATAAACATGTTTCTGCAAGTTTGGTCAACCCCATGTAAGTTATGGGTCAGTAACAGCTCACTTTTCAAAACGTGTTTTTCAGCCCGAAATAAACGCGTTTTTTCAGACAGCTGTATCCCTATGTAACTGCAAGGCTCAGAAGAGCCCACACACTCAGGTCTTAACCCCAGTGTGCTGAAAGTGTCAAAACATGTTTTTCAGCAGAAATAAACATGTTTCTGCAAGTTTGGTCAACCCCATGTAAGTTATGGGTCAGTAACAGCTCACTTTTCAAAACGTGTTTTTCAGCCCGAAATAAACGCGTTTTTTCAGACAGCTGTATCCCTATGTAACTGCAAGGCTCAGAAGAGCCCACACACTCAGGTCTTAACCCCAGTGTGCTGAAAGTGTCAAAACATGTTTTTCAGCAGAAATAAACATGTTTCTGCAAGTTTGGTCAACCCCATGTAAGTTATGGGTAGTAACAGCTCACTTTTCAAAACGTGTTTTTCAGCCCGAAATAAACGCGTTTTTTCAGACAGCTGTATCCCTATGTAACTGCAAGGCTCAGAAGAGCCCACACACTCAGGTCTTAACCCCAGTGTGCTGAAAGTGTCAAAACATGTTTTTCAGCAGAAATAAACATGTTTCTGCAAGTTTGGTCAACCCCATGTAAGTTATGGGTCAGTAACAGCTCACTTTTCAAAACGTGTTTTTCAGCCCGAAATAAACGCGTTTTTTCAGACAGCTGTATCCCTATGTAACTGCAAGGCTCAGAAGAGCCCACACACTCAGGTCTTAACCCCAGTGTGCTGAAAGTGTCAAAACATGTTTTTCAGCAGAAATAAACATGTTTCTGCAAGTTTGGTCAACCCCATGTAACTTATGGGGCAGTAACAGCTCACTTTTCAAAACGTGTTTTTCAGCCCGAAATAAACGCGTTTTTTCAGACAGCTGTATCCCCATGTAACTGCAAGGCTCAGAAGAGCCCACACACTCAGGTCTTAACCCCAGTGTGCTGAAAGTGTCAAAACATGTTTTTCAGCAGAAATAAACATGTTTCTGCAAGTTTGGTCAACCCCATGTAAATTATGGGTCAGTAACAGCTCACTTTTCAAAACGTGTTTTTCAGCCCGAAATAAACGCGTTTTTTCAGACAGCTGTATCCCTATGTAACTGCAAGGCTCAGAAGAGCCCACACACTCAGGTCTTAACCCCAGTGTGCTGAAAGTGTCAAAACATGTTTCTGCAAGTTTGGTCAACCCCATGTAAGTTATGGGGCAGTAACAGCTCACTTTTCAAAACGTGTTTTTCAGCCCGAAATAAACGCGTTTTTTCA
>NW_027168058.1:0-71610 GCF_040954835.1 Lepisosteus oculatus
TTTTTCAGCCCGAAATAAACACGTTTTTTCAGACAACTGAATCCCCATGTAACAGCAAGGCTCACTAGAGCCCACACACTCAGCTCTTAACCCCAGTGTGCAGAAAGGGTCAAAACGTGTTTTTCAGCAGAAATAAACATGTTTCTGCCAGTTTGGTCAACCCCATCTAAGTTATGGGGCAGTAACAGGACACTTTTCAAAACGTGTTTTTCAGCCCGAAATAAACGCGTTTTTTCAGACAACTGAATCCCCATGAAACAGCAAGGCTCACTAGAGCCCACACACTCAGTTCTTAACCCCAGTGTGCAGAAAGGGTCAAAACGTGTTTTTCAGCAGAAATAAACATGTTTCTGCAAGTTTGGTCAACCCCATGTAAGTTATGGGGCAGTAACAGCACACTTTTCAAAACGTGTTTTTCAGCCCGAAATAAAGACGTTTTTTCAGACAACTGAATCCCCATGTAACAGCAAGGCTCAGAAGAGCCCACACACTCAGCTCTTAACCCCAGTGTGCAGAAAGGGTCAAAACGTGTTTTTCAGCTGAAATAAACATGTTTCTGCAAGATTGGTCAACCCCATGTAAGTTATGGGGCAGTAACAGGACACTTTTCAAAACGTGTTTTTCAGCCCGAAATAAACGCGTTTTTTCAGACAACTGAATCCCCATGTAACAGCAAGGCTAACTAGAGCCCACACACTCAGCTCTTAACCCCAGTGTGCAGAAAGGGTCAAAACGTGTTTTTCAGCAGAAATAAACATGTTTCTGCAATTTAGTCAACCCCATGTAAGTTATGGGGCAGTAACAGCACGCATTTCAAAACGTGTTTTTCAGCCCGAAATAAACGCGTTTTTTCAGACAACTGAATCCCCATGTAACAGCAAGGCTCACTAGAGCCCACACACTCAGCTCTTAACCCCAGTGTGCAGAAAGGGTCAAAACGTGTTTTTCAGCAGAAATAAACATGTTTCTGCAAGTTTGGTCAACCCCATGTAAGTTATGGGGCAGTAACAGGACCCTTTTCAAAACGTGTTTTTCAGCCCGAAATAAACGCGTTTTTTCAGACAACTGAATCCCCATGTAACAGCAAGGCTAACTAGAGCCCGCACACTCAGCTCTTAACCCCAGTGTGCAGAAAGGGTCAAAACGTGTTTTTCAGCAGAAATAAACATATTTCTGCAAGTTTGGTCAACCCCATGTAAGTTATGGGGCAGTAACAGCACACATTTCAAAACGTGTTTTTCAGCCCGAAATAAACACGTTTTTTCAGACAACTGAATCCCCATGTAACAGGAAGGCTCACTAGAGCCCACACACTCAGCTCTTAACCCCAGTGTGCAGAAAGGGTCAAAACGTGTTTTTCAGCAGAAATAAACATGTTTCTGCAAGTTTGGTCAACCCCATGTAAGTTATGGGGCAGTAACAGCACACATTTCAAAACGTGTTTTTCAGCCCGAAATAAACGCGTTTTTCAGACAACTGAATCCCCATGTAACAGCAAGGCTCACTAGAGCCCACACACTCAGCTCTTAACCCCAGTGTGCAGAAAGGGTCAAAACGTGTTTTTCAGCAGAAATAAACATGTTTCTGCAAGTTTGGTCAACCCCATGTAAGTTATGGGTCAGTAACAGGACACTTTTCAAAACGTGTTTTTCAGCCCGAAATAAACACGTTTTTTCAGACAACTGAATGCCCATGTAACAGCAAGGCTCACTAGAGCCCACACACTCAGCTCTTAACCCCAGTGTGCAGAAAGGGTCAAAACGTGTTTTTCAGCAGAAATAAACATGTTTCTGCAAGTTTGGTCAACCCCATGTAAGTTATGGGGCAGTAACAGGACACTTTTCAAAACGTGTTTTTCAGCCCGAAATAAACGCGTTTTTTCAGACAACTGAATCCCCATGTAACAGCAAGGCTAACTAGAGCCCACACACTCAGCTCTTAACCCCAGTGTGCAGAAAAGGTCAAAACGTGTTTTTCAGCAGAAATAAACATGTTTCTGCAAGTTTGGTCAACCCCATGTAAGTTATGGGGCAGTAACAGCACACATTTCAAAACGTGTTTTTCAGCCCGAAATAAACACGTTTTTTCAGACAACTGAATCCCCATGTAACAGCAAGGCTCACTAGAGCCCACACACTCAGCTCTTAACCCCAGTGTGCAGAAAGGGTCAAAACGTGTTTTTCAGCAGAAATAAACATGTTTCTGCAAGTTTGGTCAACCCCATGTAAGTTATGGGGCAGTAACAGGACACTTTTCAAAACGTGTTTTTCAGCCCGAAATAAACACGTTTTTTCAGACAACTGAATGCCCATGTAACAGCAAGGCTCACTAGAGCCCACACACTCAGCTCTTAACCCCAGTGTGCAGAAAGGGTCAAAACGTGTTTTTCAGCAGAAATAAACATGTTTCTGCAAGTTTGGTCAACCCCATGTAAGTTATGGGGCAGTAACAGGACACTTTTCAAAACGTGTTTTTCAGCCCGAAATAAACGCGTTTTTTCAGACAACTGAATCCCCATGTAACAGCAAGGCTAACTAGAGCCCACACACTCAGCTCTTAACCCCAGTGTGCAGAAAAGGTCAAAACGTGTTTTTCAGCAGAAATAAACATGTTTCTGCAAGTTTGGTCAACCCCATGTAAGTTATGGGGCAGTAACAGGACACTTTTCAAAACGTGTTTTTCAGCCCGAAATAAACACGTTTTTTCAGACAACTGAATGCCCATGTAACAGCAAGGCTCACTAGAGCCCACACACTCAGCTCTTAACCCCAGTGTGCAGAAAGGGTCAAAACGTGTTTTTCAGCAGAAATAAACATGTTTCTGCAAGTTTGGTCAACCCCATGTAAGTTATGGGGCAGTAACAGGACACTTTTCAAAACGTGTTTTTCAGCCCGAAATAAACGCGTTTTTTCAGACAACTGAATCCCCATGTAACAGCAAGGCTAACTAGAGCCCACACACTCAGCTCTTAACCCCAGTGTGCAGAAAAGGTCAAAACGTGTTTTTCAGCAGAAATAAACATGTTTCTGCAAGTTTGGTCAACCCCATGTAAGTTATGGGGCAGTAACAGCACACATTTCAAAACGTGTTTTTCAGCCCGAAATAAACGCGTTTTTTCAGACAACTGAATCCCCATGTAACAGCAAGGCTCACTAGAGCCCACACACTCAGCTCTTAACCCCAGTGTGCAGAAAGGGTCAAAACGTGTTTTTCAGCAGAAATAAACATGTTTCTGCAAGTTTGGTCAACCCCATGTAAGTTATGGGGCAGTAACAGGACACATTTCAAAACGTGTTTTTCAGCCCGAAATAAACGCGTTTTTTCAGACAACTGAATCCCCATGTAACAGCAAGGCTCACTAGAGCCCACACACTCAGCTCTTAACCCCAGTGTGCAGAAAGGGTCAAAACGTGTTTTTCAGCAGAAATAAACATGTTTCTGCAAGTTTGGTCAACCCCATGTAAGTTATGGGGCAGTAACAGGACACTTTTCAAAACGTGTTTTTCAGCCCGAAATAAACGCGTTTTTTCAGACAACTGAATCCCCATGTAACAGCAAGGCTAACTAGAGCCCACACACTCAGCTCTTAACCCCAGTGTGCAGAAAAGGTCAAAACGTGTTTTTCAGCAGAAATAAACATGTTTCTGCAAGTTTGGTCAACCCCATGTAAGTTATGGGGCAGTAACAGGACACTTTTCAAAACGTGTTTTTCAGCCCGAAATAAACACGTTTTTTCAGACAACTGAATCCCCATGTAACAGCAAGGCTCACTAGAGCCCACACACTCAGCTCTTAACCCCAGTGTGCAGAAAGGGTCAAAACGTGTTTTTCAGCAGAAATAAACATGTTTCTGCAAGTTTGGTCAACCCCATGTAAGTTATGGGGCAGTAACAGCACACATTTCAAAACGTGTTTTTCAGCCCGAAATAAACACGTTTTTTCAGACAACTGAATCCCCATGTAACAGCAAGGCTCACTAGAGCCCACACACTCAGCTCTTAACCCCAGTGTGCAGAAAGGGTCAAAACGTGTTTTTCAGCAGAAATAAACATGTTTCTGCAAGTTTGGTCAACCCCATGTAAGTTATGGGGCAGTAACAGCACACATTTCAAAACGTGTTTTTCAGCCCGAAATAAACGCGTTTTTTCAGACAACTGAATCCCCATGTAACAGCAAGGCTCACTAGAGCCCACACACTCAGCTCTTAACCCCAGTGTGCAGAAAGGGTCAAAACGTGCTTTTCAGCAGAAATAAACATGTTTCTGCAAGTTTGGTCAACCCCATGTAAGTTATGGGGCAGTAACAGGACACTTTTCAAAACGTGTTTTTCAGCCCGAAATAAACACGTTTTTTCAGACAACTGAATCCCCATGTAACAGCAAGGCTCACTAGAGCCCACACATTCAGCTCTTAACCCCAGTGTGCAGAAAGGGTCAAAACGTGTTTTTCAGCAGAAATAAACATGTTTCTGCAAGTTTGGTCAACCCCATGTAAGTTATGGGGCAGTAACAGCACACATTTCAAAACGTGTTTTTCAGCCCGAAATAAACACGTTTTTTCAGACAACTGAATCCCCATGTAACAGCAAGGCTCACTAGAGCCCACACACTCAGCTCTTAACCCCAGTGTGCAGAAAGGGTCAAAACGTGTTTTTCAGCAGAAATAAACATGTTTCTGCAAGTTTGGTCAACCCCATGTAAGTTATGGGGCAGTAACAGGACACTTTTCACAACGTGTTTTTCAGCCCGAAATAAACACGTTTTTTCAGACAACTGAATGCCCATGTAACAGCAAGGCTTACTAGAGCCCACACACTCAGCTCTTAACCCCAGTGTGCAGAAAAGGTCAAAACGTGTTTTTCAGCAGAAATAAACATGTTTCTGCAAGTTTGGTCAACCCCATGTAAGTTATGGGGCAGTAACAGCACACATTTCAAAACGTGTTTTTCAGCCTGAAATAAACACGTTTTTTCAGACAACTGAATCCCCATGTAACAGCAAGGCTCACTAGAGCCCACACACTCAGCTCTTAACCCCAGTGTGCAGAAAGGGTCAAAACGTGTTTTTCAGCAGAAATAAACATGTTTCTGCCAGTTTGGTCAACCCCATCTAAGTTATGGGGCAGTAACAGGACACTTTTCAAAACGTGTTTTTCAGCCCGAAATAAACGCGTTTTTTCAGACAACTGAATCCCCATGAAACAGCAAGGCTCACTAGAGCCCACACACTCAGTTCTTAACCCCAGTGTGCAGAAAGGGTCAAAACGTGTTTTTCAGCAGAAATAAACATGTTTCTGCAAGTTTGGTCAACCCCATGTAAGTTATGGGGCAGTAACAGCACACTTTTCAAAACGTGTTTTTCAGCCCGAAATAAAGACGTTTTTTCAGACAACTGAATCCCCATGTAACAGCAAGGCTCAGAAGAGCCCACACACTCAGCTCTTAACCCCAGTGTGCAGAAAGGGTCAAAACGTGTTTTTCAGCTGAAATAAACATGTTTCTGCAAGATTGGTCAACCCCATGTAAGTTATGGGGCAGTAACAGGACACTTTTCAAAACGTGTTTTTCAGCCCGAAATAAACGCGTTTTTTCAGACAACTGAATCCCCATGTAACAGCAAGGCTAACTAGAGCCCACACACTCAGCTCTTAACCCCAGTGTGCAGAAAGGGTCAAAACGTGTTTTTCAGCAGAAATAAACATGTTTCTGCAATTTAGTCAACCCCATGTAAGTTATGGGGCAGTAACAGCACGCATTTCAAAACGTGTTTTTCAGCCCGAAATAAACGCGTTTTTTCAGACAACTGAATCCCCATGTAACAGCAAGGCTCACTAGAGCCCACACACTCAGCTCTTAACCCCAGTGTGCAGAAAGGGTCAAAACGTGTTTTTCAGCAGAAATAAACATGTTTCTGCAAGTTTGGTCAACCCCATGTAAGTTATGGGGCAGTAACAGCACACATTTCAAAACGTGTTTTTCAGCCCGAAATAAACACGTTTTTTCAGACAACTGAATCCCCATGTAACAGGAAGGCTCACTAGAGCCCACACACTCAGCTCTTAACCCCAGTGTGCAGAAAGGGTCAAAACGTGTTTTTCAGCAGAAATAAACATGTTTCTGCAAGTTTGGTCAACCCCATGTAAGTTATGGGGCAGTAACAGCACACATTTCAAAACGTGTTTTTCAGTCCGAAATAAACGCGTTTTTCAGACAACTGAATCCCCATGTAACAGCAAGGCTCACTAGAGCCCACACACTCAGCTCTTAACCCCAGTGTGCAGAAAGGGTCAAAACGTGTTTTTCAGCAGAAATAAACATGTTTCTGCAAGTTTGGTCAACCCCATGTAAGTTATGGGTCAGTAACAGGACACTTTTCAAAACGTGTTTTTCAGCCCGAAATAAACACGTTTTTTCAGACAACTGAATGCCCATGTAACAGCAAGGCTCACTAGAGCCCACACACTCAGCTCTTAACCCCAGTGTGCAGAAAGGGTCAAAACGTGTTTTTCAGCAGAAATAAACATGTTTCTGCAAGTTTGGTCAACCCCATGTAAGTTATGGGGCAGTAACAGGACACTTTTCAAAACGTGTTTTTCAGCCCGAAATAAACGCGTTTTTTCAGACAACTGAATCCCCATGTAACAGCAAGGCTAACTAGAGCCCACACACTCAGCTCTTAACCCCAGTGTGCAGAAAAGGTCAAAACGTGTTTTTCAGCAGAAATAAACATGTTTCTGCAAGTTTGGTCAACCCCATGTAAGTTATGGGGCAGTAACAGCACACATTTCAAAACGTGTTTTTCAGCCCGAAATAAACGCGTTTTTTCAGACAACTGAATCCCCATGTAACAGCAAGGCTCACTAGAGCCCACACACTCAGCTCTTAACCCCAGTGTGCAGAAAGGGTCAAAACGTGTTTTTCAGCAGAAATAAACATGTTTCTGCAAGTTTGGTCAACCCCATGTAAGTTATGGGGCAGTAACAGGACACATTTCAAAACGTGTTTTTCAGCCCGAAATAAACGCGTTTTTTCAGACAACTGAATCCCCATGTAACAGCAAGGCTCACTAGAGCCCACACACTCAGCTCTTAACCCCAGTGTGCAGAAAGGGTCAAAACGTGTTTTTCAGCAGAAATAAACATGTTTCTGCAAGTTTGGTCAACCCCATGTAAGTTATGGGGCAGTAACAGGACACTTTTCAAAACGTGTTTTTCAGCCCGAAATAAACACGTTTTTTCAGACAACTGAATCCCCATGTAACAGCAAGGCTCACTAGAGCCCACACACTCAGCTCTTAACCCCAGTGTGCAGAAAGGGTCAAAACGTGTTTTTCAGCAGAAATAAACATGTTTCTGCAAGTTTGGTCAACCCCATGTAAGTTATGGGGCAGTAACAGCATACATTTCAAAACGTGTTTTTCAGCCCGAAATAAACACGTTTTTTCAGACAACTGAATCCCCATGTAACAGCAAGGCTCACTAGAGCCCACACACTCAGCTCTTAACCCCAGTGTGCAGAAAGGGTCAAAACGTGCTTTTCAGCAGAAATAAACATGTTTCTGCAAGTTTGGTCAACCCCATGTAAGTTATGGGGCAGTAACAGGACACTTTTCAAAACGTGTTTTTCAGCCCGAAATAAACACGTTTTTTCAGACAACTGAATCCCCATGTAACAGCAAGGCTCACTAGAGCCCACACATTCAGCTCTTAACCCCAGTGTGCAGAAAGGGTCAAAACGTGTTTTTCAGCAGAAATAAACATGTTTCTGCAAGTTTGGTCAACCCCATGTAAGTTATGGGGCAGTAACAGCACACATTTCAAAACGTGTTTTTCAGCCCGAAATAAACACGTTTTTTCAGACAACTGAATCCCCATGTAACAGCAAGGCTCACTAGAGCCCACACACTCAGCTCTTAACCCCAGTGTGCAGAAAGGGTCAAAACGTGTTTTTCAGCAGAAATAAACATGTTTCTGCAAGTTTGGTCAACCCCATGTAAGTTATGGGGCAGTAACAGGACACTTTTCAAAACGTGTTTTTCAGCCCGAAATAAACACGTTTTTTCAGACAACTGAATGCCCATGTAACAGCAAGGCTTACTAGAGCCCACACACTCAGCTCTTAACCCCAGTGTGCAGAAAAGGTCAAAACGTGTTTTTCAGCAGAAATAAACATGTTTCTGCAAGTTTGGTCAACCCCATGTAAGTTATGGGGCAGTAACAGCACACATTTCAAAACGTGTTTTTCAGCCTGAAATAAACACGTTTTTTCAGACAACTGAATCCCCATGTAACAGCAAGGCTCACTAGAGCCCACACACTCAGCTCTTAACCCCAGTGTGCAGAAAGGGTCAAAACGTGTTTTTCAGCAGAAATAAACATGTTTCTGCCAGTTTGGTCAACCCCATCTAAGTTATGGGGCAGTAACAGGACACTTTTCAAAACGTGTTTTTCAGCCCGAAATAAACGCGTTTTTTCAGACAACTGAATCCCCATGAAACAGCAAGGCTCACTAGAGCCCACACACTCAGTTCTTAACCCCAGTGTGCAGAAAGGGTCAAAACGTGTTTTTCAGCAGAAATAAACATGTTTCTGCAAGTTTGGTCAACCCCATGTAAGTTATGGGGCAGTAACAGCACACTTTTCAAAACGTGTTTTTCAGCCCGAAATAAAGACGTTTTTTCAGACAACTGAATCCCCATGTAACAGCAAGGCTCAGAAGAGCCCACACACTCAGCTCTTAACCCCAGTGTGCAGAAAGGGTCAAAACGTGTTTTTCAGCTGAAATAAACATGTTTCTGCAAGATTGGTCAACCCCATGTAAGTTATGGGGCAGTAACAGGACACTTTTCAAAACGTGTTTTTCAGCCCGAAATAAACGCGTTTTTTCAGACAACTGAATCCCCATGTAACAGCAAGGCTAACTAGAGCCCACACACTCAGCTCTTAACCCCAGTGTGCAGAAAGGGTCAAAACGTGTTTTTCAGCAGAAATAAACATGTTTCTGCAATTTAGTCAACCCCATGTAAGTTATGGGGCAGTAACAGCACGCATTTCAAAACGTGTTTTTCAGCCCGAAATAAACGCGTTTTTTCAGACAACTGAATCCCCATGTAACAGCAAGGCTCACTAGAGCCCACACACTCAGCTCTTAACCCCAGTGTGCAGAAAGGGTCAAAACGTGTTTTTCAGCAGAAATAAACATATTTCTGCAAGTTTGGTCAACCCCATGTAAGTTATGGGGCAGTAACAGCACACATTTCAAAACGTGTTTTTCAGCCCGAAATAAACACGTTTTTTCAGACAACTGAATCCCCATGTAACAGGAAGGCTCACTAGAGCCCACACACTCAGCTCTTAACCCCAGTGTGCAGAAAGGGTCAAAACGTGTTTTTCAGCTGAAATAAACATGTTTCTGCAAGATTGGTCAACCCCATGTAAGTTATGGGGCAGTAACAGGACACTTTTCAAAACGTGTTTTTCAGCCCGAAATAAACGCGTTTTTTCAGACAACTGAATCCCCATGTAACAGCAAGGCTAACTAGAGCCCACACACTCAGCTCTTAACCCCAGTGTGCAGAAAGGGTCAAAACGTGTTTTTCAGCAGAAATAAACATGTTTCTGCAATTTAGTCAACCCCATGTAAGTTATGGGGCAGTAACAGCACGCATTTCAAAACGTGTTTTTCAGCCCGAAATAAACGCGTTTTTTCAGACAACTGAATCCCCATGTAACAGCAAGGCTCACTAGAGCCCACACACTCAGCTCTTAACCCCAGTGTGCAGAAAGGGTCAAAACGTGTTTTTCAGCAGAAATAAACATGTTTCTGCAAGTTTGGTCAACCCCATGTAAGTTATGGGGCAGTAACAGGACCCTTTTCAAAACGTGTTTTTCAGCCCGAAATAAACGCGTTTTTTCAGACAACTGAATCCCCATGAAACAGCAAGGCTCACTAGAGCCCACACACTCAGTTCTTAACCCCAGTGTGCAGAAAGGGTCAAAACGTGTTTTTCAGCAGAAATAAACATGTTTCTGCAAGTTTGGTCAACCCCATGTAAGTTATGGGGCAGTAACAGCACACTTTTCAAAACGTGTTTTTCAGCCCGAAATAAAGACGTTTTTTCAGACAACTGAATCCCCATGTAACAGCAAGGCTCAGAAGAGCCCACACACTCAGCTCTTAACCCCAGTGTGCAGAAAGGGTCAAAACGTGTTTTTCAGCTGAAATAAACATGTTTCTGCAAGATTGGTCAACCCCATGTAAGTTATGGGGCAGTAACAAGACACTTTTCAAAACGTGTTTTTCAGCCCGAAATAAACGCGTTTTTTCAGACAACTGAATCCCCATGTAACAGCAAGGCTAACTAGAGCCCACACACTCAGCTCTTAACCCCAGTGTGCAGAAAGGGTCAAAACGTGTTTTTCAGCAGAAATAAACATGTTTCTGCAATTTAGTCAACCCCATGTAAGTTATGGGGCAGTAACAGCACGCATTTCAAAACGTGTTTTTCAGCCCGAAATAAACGCGTTTTTTCAGACAACTGAATCCCCATGTAACAGCAAGGCTCACTAGAGCCCACACACTCAGCTCTTAACCCCAGTGTGCAGAAAGGGTCAAAACGTGTTTTTCAGCAGAAATAAACATGTTTCTGCAAGTTTGGTCAACCCCATGTAAGTTATGGGGCAGTAACAGGACCCTTTTCAAAACGTGTTTTTCAGCCCGAAATAAACGCGTTTTTTCAGACAACTGAATCCCCATGTAACAGCAAGGCTAACTAGAGCCCACACACTCAGCTCTTAACCCCAGTGTGCAGAAAGGGTCAAAACGTGTTTTTCAGCAGAAATAAACATATTTCTGCAAGTTTGGTCAACCCCATGTAAGTTATGGGGCAGTAACAGCACACATTTCAAAACGTGTTTTTCAGCCCGAAATAAACACGTTTTTTCAGACAACTGAATCCCCATGTAACAGGAAGGCTCACTAGAGCCCACACACTCAGCTCTTAACCCCAGTGTGCAGAAAGGGTCAAAACGTGTTTTTCAGCTGAAATAAACATGTTTCTGCAAGATTGGTCAACCCCATGTAAGTTATGGGGCAGTAACAGGACACTTTTCAAAACGTGTTTTTCAGCCCGAAATAAACGCGTTTTTTCAGACAACTGAATCCCCATGTAACAGCAAGGCTAACTAGAGCCCACACACTCAGCTCTTAACCCCAGTGTGCAGAAAGGGTCAAAACGTGTTTTTCAGCAGAAATAAACATGTTTCTGCAATTTAGTCAACCCCATGTAAGTTATGGGGCAGTAACAGCACGCATTTCAAAACGTGTTTTTCAGCCCGAAATAAACGCGTTTTTTCAGACAACTGAATCCCCATGTAACAGCAAGGCTCACTAGAGCCCACACACTCAGCTCTTAACCCCAGTGTGCAGAAAGGGTCAAAACGTGTTTTTCAGCAGAAATAAACATGTTTCTGCAAGTTTGGTCAACCCCATGTAAGTTATGGGGCAGTAACAGGACCCTTTTCAAAACGTGTTTTTCAGCCCGAAATAAACGCGTTTTTTCAGACAACTGAATCCCCATGTAACAGCAAGGCTAACTAGAGCCCACACACTCAGCTCTTAACCCCAGTGTGCAGAAAGGGTCAAAACGTGTTTTTCAGCAGAAATAAACATATTTCTGCAAGTTTGGTCAACCCCATGTAAGTTATGGGGCAGTAACAGCACACATTTCAAAACGTGTTTTTCAGCCCGAAATAAACACGTTTTTTCAGACAACTGAATCCCCATGTAACAGGAAGGCTCACTAGAGCCCACACACTCAGCTCTTAACCCCAGTGTGCAGAAAGGGTCAAAACGTGTTTTTCAGCAGAAATAAACATGTTTCTGCAAGTTTGGTCAACCCCATGTAAGTTATGGGTCAGTAACAGGACACTTTTCAAAACGTGTTTTTCAGCCCGAAATAAACACGTTTTTTCAGACAACTGAATGCCCATGTAACAGCAAGGCTCACTAGAGCCCACACACTCAGCTCTTAACCCCAGTGTGCAGAAAGGGTCAAAACGTGTTTTTCAGCAGAAATAAACATGTTTCTGCAAGTTTGGTCAACCCCATGTAAGTTATGGGGCAGTAAGAGGACACTTTTCAAAACGTGTTTTTCAGCCCGAAATAAACACGTTTTTTCAGACAACTGAATCCCCATGTAACAGCAAGGCTCACTAGAGCCCACACACTCAGCTCTTAACCCCAGTGTGCAGAAAGGGTCAAAACGTGTTTTTCAGCAGAAATAAACATGTTTCTGCAAGTTTGGTCAACCCCATGTAAGTTATGGGGCAGTAACAGCACACATTTCAAAACGTGTTTTTCAGCCCGAAATAAACACGTTTTTTCAGACAACTGAATCCCCATGTAACAGCAAGGCTCACTAGAGCCCACACACTCAGCTCTTAACCCCAGTGTGCAGAAAGGGTCAAAACGTGCTTTTCAGCAGAAATAAACATGTTTCTGCAAGTTTGGTCAACCCCATGTAAGTTATGGGGCAGTAACAGGACACTTTTCAAAACGTGTTTTTCAGCCCGAAATAAACACGTTTTTTCAGACAACTGAATCCCCATGTAACAGCAAGGCTCACTAGAGCCCACACATTCAGCTCTTAACCCCAGTGTGCAGAAAGGGTCAAAACGTGTTTTTCAGCAGAAATAAACATGTTTCTGCAAGTTTGGTCAACCCCATGTAAGTTATGGGGCAGTAACAGCACACATTTCAAAACGTGTTTTTCAGCCCGAAATAAACACGTTTTTTCAGACAACTGAATCCCCATGTAACAGCAAGGCTCACTAGAGCCCACACACTCAGCTCTTAACCCCAGTGTGCAGAAAGGGTCAAAACGTGTTTTTCAGCAGAAATAAACATGTTTCTGCAAGTTTGGTCAACCCCATGTAAGTTATGGGGCAGTAACAGGACACTTTTCAAAACGTGTTTTTCAGCCCGAAATAAACACGTTTTTTCAGACAACTGAATGCCCATGTAACAGCAAGGCTTACTAGAGCCCACACACTCAGCTCTTAACCCCAGTGTGCAGAAAAGGTCAAAACGTGTTTTTCAGCAGAAATAAACATGTTTCTGCAAGTTTGGTCAACCCCATGTAAGTTATGGGGCAGTAACAGCACACATTTCAAAACGTGTTTTTCAGCCTGAAATAAACACGTTTTTTCAGACAACTGAATCCCCATGTAACAGCAAGGCTCACTAGAGCCCACACACTCAGCTCTTAACCCCAGTGTGCAGAAAGGGTCAAAACGTGTTTTTCAGCAGAAATAAACATGTTTCTGCCAGTTTGGTCAACCCCATCTAAGTTATGGGGCAGTAACAGGACACTTTTCAAAACGTGTTTTTCAGCCCGAAATAAACGCGTTTTTTCAGACAACTGAATCCCCATGAAACAGCAAGGCTCACTAGAGCCCACACACTCAGTTCTTAACCCCAGTGTGCAGAAAGGGTCAAAACGTGTTTTTCAGCAGAAATAAACATGTTTCTGCAAGTTTGGTCAACCCCATGTAAGTTATGGGGCAGTAACAGCACACTTTTCAAAACGTGTTTTTCAGCCCGAAATAAAGACGTTTTTTCAGACAACTGAATCCCCATGTAACAGCAAGGCTCAGAAGAGCCCACACACTCAGCTCTTAACCCCAGTGTGCAGAAAGGGTCAAAACGTGTTTTTCAGCTGAAATAAACATGTTTCTGCAAGATTGGTCAACCCCATGTAAGTTATGGGGCAGTAACAGGACACTTTTCAAAACGTGTTTTTCAGCCCGAAATAAACGCGTTTTTTCAGACAACTGAATCCCCATGTAACAGCAAGGCTAACTAGAGCCCACACACTCAGCTCTTAACCCCAGTGTGCAGAAAGGGTCAAAACGTGTTTTTCAGCAGAAATAAACATGTTTCTGCAATTTAGTCAACCCCATGTAAGTTATGGGGCAGTAACAGCACGCATTTCAAAACGTGTTTTTCAGCCCGAAATAAACGCGTTTTTTCAGACAACTGAATCCCCATGTAACAGCAAGGCTCACTAGAGCCCACACACTCAGCTCTTAACCCCAGTGTGCAGAAAGGGTCAAAACGTGTTTTTCAGCAGAAATAAACATGTTTCTGCAAGTTTGGTCAACCCCATGTAAGTTATGGGGCAGTAACAGGACCCTTTTCAAAACGTGTTTTTCAGCCCGAAATAAGCGCGTTTTTTCAGACAACTGAATCCCCATGTAACAGCAAGGCTAACTAGAGCCCACACACTCAGCTCTTAACCCCAGTGTGCAGAAAGGGTCAAAACGTGTTTTTCAGCAGAAATAAACATATTTCTGCATGTTTGGTCAACCCCATGTAAGTTATGGGGCAGTAACAGCACACATTTCAAAACGTGTTTTTCAGCCCGAAATAAACACGTTTTTTCAGACAACTGAATCCCCATGTAACAGGAAGGCTCACTAGAGCCCACACACTCAGCTCTTAACCCCAGTGTGCAGAAAGGGTCAAAACGTGTTTTTCAGCAGAAATAAACATGTTTCTGCAAGTTTGGTCAACCCCATGTAAGTTATGGGTCAGTAACAGGACACTTTTCAAAACGTGTTTTTCAGCCCGAAATAAACACGTTTTTTCAGACAACTGAATGCCCATGTAACAGCAAGGCTCACTAGAGCCCACACACTCAGCTCTTAACCCCAGTGTGCAGAAAGGGTCAAAACGTGTTTTTCAGCAGAAATAAACATGTTTCTGCAAGTTTGGTCAACCCCATGTAAGTTATGGGGCAGTAAGAGGACACTTTTCAAAACGTGTTTTTCAGCCCGAAATAAACACGTTTTTTCAGACAACTGAATCCCCATGTAACAGCAAGGCTCACTAGAGCCCACACACTCAGCTCTTAACCCCAGTGTGCAGAAAGGGTCAAAACGTGTTTTTCAGCAGAAATAAACATGTTTCTGCAAGTTTGGTCAACCCCATGTAAATTATGGGGCAGTAAGAGGACACTTTTCAAAACGTGTTTTTCAGCCCGAAATAAACACGTTTTTTCAGACAACTGAATCCCCATGTAACAGCAAGGCTAACTAGAGCCCACACACTCAGCTCTTAACCCCAGTGTGCAGAAAAGGTCAAAACGTGTTTTTCAGCAGAAATAAACATGTTTCTGCAAGTTTGGTCAACCCCATGTAAGTTATGGGGCAGTAACAGGACACTTTTCAAAACGTGTTTTTCAGCCCGAAATAAACACGTTTTTTCAGACAACTGAATCCCCATGTAACAGCAAGGCTCACTAGAGCCCACACACTCAGCTCTTAACCCCAGTGTGCAGAAAGGGTCAAAACGTGTTTTTCAGCAGAAATAAACATGTTTCTGCATGTTTGGTCAACCCCATGTAAGTTATGGGGCAGTAACAGCACACATTTCAAAACGTGTTTTTCAGCCCGAAATAAACACGTTTTTTCAGACAACTGAATCCCCATGTAACAGCAAGGCTCACTAGAGCCCACACACTCAGCTCTTAACCCCAGTGTGCAGAAAGGGTCAAAACGTGTTTTTCAGCAGAAATAAACATGTTTCTGCAAGTTTGGTCAACCCCATGTAAGTTATGGGGCAGTAACAGCACACATTTCAAAACGTGTTTTTCAGCCCGAAATAAACGCGTTTTTTCAGACAACTGAATCCCCATGTAACAGCAAGGCTCACTAGAGCCCACACACTCAGCTCTTAACCCCAGTGTGCAGAAAGGGTCAAAACGTACTTTTCAGCAGAAATAAAAATGTTTCTGCAAGTTTGGTCAACACCATGTAAGTTATGGGGCAGTAACAGGACACTTTTCAAAACGTGTTTTTCAGCCCGAAATAAACACGTTTTTTCAGACAACTGAATCCCCATGTAACAGCAAGGCTCACTAGAGCCCACACATTCAGCTCTTAACCCCAGTGTGCAGAAAGGGTCAAAACGTGTTTTTCAGCAGAAATAAACATGTTTCTGCAAGTTTGGTCAACCCCATGTAAGTTATGGGGCAGTAACAGCACACATTTCAAAACGTGTTTTTCAGCCCGAAATAAACACGTTTTTTCAGACAACTGAATCCCCATGTAACAGCAAGGCTCACTAGAGCCCACACACTCAGCTCTTAACCCCAGTGTGCAGAAAGGGTCAAAACGTGTTTTTCAGCAGAAATAAACATGTTTCTGCAAGTTTGGTCAACCCCATGTAAGTTATGGGGCAGTAACAGCACACATTTCAAAACGTGTTTTTCAGCCCGAAATAAACACGTTTCTTCAGACAACTGAATCCCCATGTAACAGCAAGGCTCACTAGAGCCCACACACTCAGCTCTTAACCCCAGTGTGCAGAAAGGGTCAAAACGTGTTTTTCAGCAGAAATAAACATGTTTCTGCAAGTTTGGTCAACCCCATGTAAGTTATGGGTCAGTAACAGGACACTTTTCAAAACGTGTTTTTCAGCCCGAAATAAACACGTTTTTTCAGACAACTGAATGCCCATGTAACAGCAAGGCTCACTAGAGCCCACACACTCAGCTCTTAACCCCAGTGTGCAGAAAGGGTCAAAACGTGTTTTTCAGCAGAAATAAACATGTTTCTGCAAGTTTGGTCAACCCCATGTAAGTTATGGGGCAGTAAGAGGACACTTTTCAAAACGTGTTTTTCAGCCCGAAATAAACACGTTTTTTCAGACAACTGAATCCCCATGTAACAGCAAGGCTCACTAGAGCCCACACACTCAGCTCTTAACCCCAGTGTGCAGAAAGGGTCAAAACGTGTTTTTCAGCAGAAATAAACATGTTTCTGCAAGTTTGGTCAACCCCATGTAAGTTATGGGGCAGTAACAGCACACATTTCAAAACGTGTTTTTCAGCCCGAAATAAACACGTTTTTTCAGATAACTGAATCCCCATGTAACAGCAAGGCTCACTAGAGCCCACACACTCAGCTCTTAACCCCAGTGTGCAGAAAGGGTCAAAACGTGTTTTTCAGCAGAAATAAACATGTTTCTGCAAGTTTGAACAACCCCATGTAAGTTATGGGGCAGTAACAGGACACTTTTCAAAACGTGTTTTTCAGCCCGAAATAAACGCGTTTCTTCAGACAACTGAATCCCCATGTAACAGCAAGGCTCACTAGAGCCCACACACTCAGCTCTTAACCCCAGTGTGCAGAAAGGGTCAAAACGTGTTTTTCAGCAGAAATAAACATGTTTCTGCAAGTTTGGTCAACCCCATGTAAATTATGGGGCAGTAAGAGGACACTTTTCAAAACGTGTTTTTCAGCCCGAAATAAACACGTTTTTTCAGACAACTGAATCCCCATGTAACAGCAAGGCTAACTAGAGCCCACACACTCAGCTCTTAACCCCAGTGTGCAGAAAAGGTCAAAACGTGTTTTTCAGCAGAAATAAAAATGTTTCTGCAAGTTTGGTCAACACCATGTAAGTTATGGGGCAGTAACAGGACACTTTTCAAAACGTGTTTTTCAGCCCGAAATAAACACGTTTTTTCAGACAACTGAATCCCCATGTAACAGCAAGGCTCACTAGAGCCCACACATTCAGCTCTTAACCCCAGTGTGCAGAAAGGGTCAAAACGTGTTTTTCAGCAGAAATAAACATGTTTCTGCAAGTTTGGTCAACCCCATGTAAGTTATGGGGCAGTAACAGCACACATTTCAAAACGTGTTTTTCAGCCCGAAATAAACACGTTTTTTCAGACAACTGAATCCCCATGTAACAGCAAGGCTCACTAGAGCCCACACACTCAGCTCTTAACCCCAGTGTGCAGAAAGGGTCAAAACGTGTTTTTCAGCAGAAATAAACATGTTTCTGCAAGTTTGGTCAACCCCATGTAAGTTATGGGGCAGTAACAGCACACATTTCAAAACGTGTTTTTCAGCCCGAAATAAACACGTTTTTTCAGATAACTGAATCCCCATGTAACAGCAAGGCTCACTAAAGCCCACACACTCAGCTCTTAACCCCAGTGTGCAGAAAGGGTCAAAACGTGTTTTTCAGCAGAAATAAACATGTTTCTGCAAGTTTGAACAACCCCATGTAAGTTATGGGGCAGTAACAGGACACTTTTCAAAACGTGTTTTTCAGCCCGAAATAAACGCGTTTCTTCAGACAACTGAATCCCCATGTAACAGCAAGGCTCACTAGAGCCCACACACTCAGCTCTTAACCCCAGTGTGCAGAAAGGGTCAAAACGTGTTTTTCAGCAGAAATAAACATGTTTCTGCAAGTTTGGTCAACCCCATGTAAGTTATGGGGCAGTAACAGCACACATTTCAAAACGTGTTTTTCAGCCCGAAATAAACACGTTTTTTCAGACAACTGAATCCCCATGTAACAGCAAGGCTCACTAGAGCCCACACACTCAGCTCTTAACCCCAGTGTGCAGAAAGGGTCAAAACGTGTTTTTCAGCAGAAATAAACATGTTTCTGCAAGTTTGGTCAACCCCATGTAAGTTATGGGGCAGTAACAGCACACATTTCAAAACGTGTTTTTCAGCCCGAAATAAACGCGTTTTTTCAGACAACTGAATCCCCATGTAACAGCAAGGCTCACTAGAGCCCACACACTCAGCTCTTAACCCCAGTGTGCAGAAAGGGTCAAAACGTACTTTTCAGCAGAAATAAAAATGTTTCTGCAAGTTTGGTCAACACCATGTAAGTTATGGGGCAGTAACAGGACACTTTTCAAAACGTGTTTTTCAGCCCGAAATAAACACGTTTTTTCAGACAACTGAATCCCCATGTAACAGCAAGGCTCACTAGAGCCCACACATTCAGCTCTTAACCCCAGTGTGCAGAAAGGGTCAAAACGTGTTTTTCAGCAGAAATAAACATGTTTCTGCAAGTTTGGTCAACCCCATGTAAGTTATGGGGCAGTAACAGCACACATTTCAAAACGTGTTTTTCAGCCCGAAATAAACACGTTTTTTCAGACAACTGAATCCCCATGTAACAGCAAGGCTCACTAGAGCCCACACACTCAGCTCTTAACCCCAGTGTGCAGAAAGGGTCAAAACGTGTTTTTCAGCAGAAATAAACATGTTTCTGCAAGTTTGGTCAACCCCATGTAAGTTATGGGGCAGTAACAGCACACATTTCAAAACGTGTTTTTCAGCCCGAAATAAACACGTTTTTTCAGACAACTGAATCCCCATGTAACAGCAAGGCTCACTAGAGCCCACACACTCAGCTCTTAACCCCAGTGTGCAGAAAGGGTCAAAACGTGTTTTTCAGCAGAAATAAACATGTTTCTGCAAGTTTGGTCAACCCCATGTAAGTTATGGGGCAGTAACAGCACACATTTCAAAACGTGTTTTTCAGCCCGAAATAAACGCGTTTTTTCAGACAACTGAATCCCCATGTAACAGCAAGGCTCACTAGAGCCCACACACTCAGCTCTTAACCCCAGTGTGCAGAAAGGGTCAAAACGTACTTTTCAGCAGAAATAAAAATGTTTCTGCAAGTTTGGTCAACACCATGTAAGTTATGGGGCAGTAACAGGACACTTTTCAAAACGTGTTTTTCAGCCCGAAATAAACACGTTTTTTCAGACAACTGAATCCCCATGTAACAGCAAGGCTCACTAGAGCCCACACATTCAGCTCTTAACCCCAGTGTGCAGAAAGGGTCAAAACGTGTTTTTCAGCAGAAATAAACATGTTTCTGCAAGTTTGGTCAACCCCATGTAAGTTATGGGGCAGTAACAGCACACATTTCAAAACGTGTTTTTCAGCCCGAAATAAACACGTTTTTTCAGACAACTGAATCCCCATGTAACAGCAAGGCTCACTAGAGCCCACACATTCAGCTCTTAACCCCAGTGTGCAGAAAGGGTCAAAACGTGTTTTTCAGCAGAAATAAACATGTTTCTGCAAGTTTGGTCAACCCCATGTAAGTTATGGGGCAGTAACAGGACACTTTTCAAAACGTGTTTTTCAGCCCGAAATAAACACGTTTTTTCAGACAACTGAATGCCCATGTAACAGCAAGGCTCACTAGAGCCCACACACTCAGCTCTTAACCCCAGTGTGCAGAAAAGGTCAAAACGTGTTTTTCAGCAGAAATAAACATGTTTCTGCAAGTTTGGTCAACCCCATGTAAGTTATGGGGCAGTAACAGCACACATTTCAAAACGTGTTTTTCAGCCTGAAATAAACACGTTTTTTCAGACAACTGAATCCCCATGTAACAGCAAGGCTCACTAGAGCCCACACACTCAGCTCTTAACCCCAGTGTGCAGAAAGGGTCAAAACGTGTTTTTCAGCAGAAATAAACATGTTTCTGCCAGTTTGGTCAACCCCATCTAAGTTATGGGGCAGTAACAGGACACTTTTCAAAACGTGTTTTTCAGCCCGAAATAAACGCGTTTTTTCAGACAACTGAATCCCCATGTAACAGCAAGGCTCACTAGAGCCCACACACTCAGTTCTTAACCCCAGTGTGCAGAAAGGGTCAAAACGTGTTTTTCAGCAGAAATAAACATGTTTCTGCAAGTTTGGTCAACCCCATGTAAGTTATGGGGCAGTAACAGCACACTTTTCAAAACGTGTTTTTCAGCCCGAAATAAAGACGTTTTTTCAGACAACTGAATCCCCATGTAACAGCAAGGCTCAGAAGAGCCCACACACTCAGCTCTTAACCCCAGTGTGCAGAAAGGGTCAAAACGTGTTTTTCAGCTGAAATAAACATGTTTCTGCAAGATTGGTCAACCCCATGTAAGTTATGGGGCAGTAACAGGACACTTTTCAAAACGTGTTTTTCAGCCCGAAATAAACGCGTTTTTTCAGACAACTGAATCCCCATGTAACAGCAAGGCTAACTAGAGCCCACACACTCAGCTCTTAACCCCAGTGTGCAGAAAGGGTCAAAACGTGTTTTTCAGCAGAAATAAACATGTTTCTGCAATTTTGGTCAACCCCATGTAAGTTATGGGGCAGTAACAGCACGCATTTCAAAACGTGTTTTTCAGCCCGAAATAAACGCGTTTTTTCAGACAACTGAATCCCCATGTAACAGCAAGGCTCACTAGAGCCCACACACTCAGCTCTTAACCCCAGTGTGCAGAAAGGGTCAAAACGTGTTTTTCAGCAGAAATAAACATGTTTCTGCAAGTTTGGTCAACCCCATGTAAGTTATGGGGCAGTAACAGGACCCTTTTCAAAACGTGTTTTTCAGCCCGAAATAAACGCGTTTTTTCAGACAACTGAATCCCCATGTAACAGCAAGGCTAACTAGAGCCCACACACTCAGCTCTTAACCCCAATGTGCAGAAAGGGTCAAAACGTGTTTTTCAGCAGAAATAAACATATTTCTGCAAGTTTGGTCAACCCCATGTAAGTTATGGGGCAGTAACAGCACACATTTCAAAACGTGTTTTTCAGCCCGAAATAAACACGTTTTTTCAGACAACTGAATCCCCATGTAACAGGAAGGCTCACTAGAGCCCACACACTCAGCTCTTAACCCCAGTGTGCAGAAAGGGTCAAAACGTGTTTTTCAGCAGAAATAAACATGTTTCTGCAAGTTTGGTCAACCCCATGTAAGTTATGGGGCAGTAACAGCACACATTTCAAAACGTGTTTTTCAGCCCGAAATAAACGCGTTTTTCAGACAACTGAATCCCCATGTAACAGCAAGGCTCACTAGAGCCCACACACTCAGCTCTTAACCCCAGTGTGCAGAAAGGGTCAAAACGTGTTTTTCAGCAGAAATAAACATGTTTCTGCAAGTTTGGTCAACCCCATGTAAGTTATGGGTCAGTAACAGGACACTTTTCAAAACGTGTTTTTCAGCCCGAAATAAACACGTTTTTTCTGACAACTGAATGCCCATGTAACAGCAAGGCTCACTAGAGCCCACACACTCAGCTCTTAACCCCAGTGTGCAGAAAGGGTCAAAACGTGTTTTTCAGCAGAAATAAACATGTTTCTGCAAGTTTGGTCAACCCCATGTAAGTTATGGGGCAGTAACAGCACACATTTCAAAACGTGTTTTTCAGCCTGAAATAAACACGTTTTTTCAGACAACTGAATCCCCATGTAACAGCAAGGCTCACTAGAGCCCACACACTCAGCTCTTAACCCCAGTGTGCAGAAAGGGTCAAAACGTGTTTTTCAGCAGAAATAAACATGTTTCTGCCAGTTTGGTCAACCCCATCTAAGTTATGGGGCAGTAACAGGACACTTTTCAAAACGTGTTTTTCAGCCCGAAATAAACGCGTTTTTTCAGACAACTGAATCCCCATGTAACAGCAAGGCTCACTAGAGCCCACACACTCAGCTCTTAACCCCAGTGTGCAGAAAGGGTCAAAACGTGTTTTTCAGCAGAAATAAACATGTTTCTGCAAGTTTGGTCAACCCCATGTAAGTTATGGGGCAGTAACAGGACCCTTTTCAAAACGTGTTTTTCAGCCCGAAATAAACGCGTTTTTTCAGACAACTGAATCCCCATGTAACAGCAAGGCTAACTAGAGCCCACACACTCAGCTCTTAACCCCAGTGTGCAGAAAGGGTCAAAACGTGTTTTTCAGCAGAAATAAACATATTTCTGCAAGTTTGGTCAACCCCATGTAAGTTATGGGGCAGTAACAGCACACATTTCAAAACGTGTTTTTCAGCCCGAAATAAACACGTTTTTTCAGACAACTGAATCCCCATGTAACAGGAAGGCTCACTAGAGCCCACACACTCAGCTCTTAACCCCAGTGTGCAGAAAGGGTCAAAACGTGTTTTTCAGCTGAAATAAACATGTTTCTGCAAGATTGGTCAACCCCATGTAAGTTATGGGGCAGTAACAGGACACTTTTCAAAACGTGTTTTTCAGCCCGAAATAAACGCGTTTTTTCAGACAACTGAATCCCCATGTAACAGCAAGGCTAACTAGAGCCCACACACTCAGCTCTTATCCCCAGTGTGCAGAAAGGGTCAAAACGTGTTTTTCAGCAGAAATAAACATGTTTCTGCAATTTAGTCAACCCCATGTAAGTTATGGGGCAGTAACAGCACGCATTTCAAAACGTGTTTTTCAGCCCGAAATAAACGCGTTTTTTCAGACAACTGAATCCCCATGTAACAGCAAGGCTCACTAGAGCCCACACACTCAGCTCTTAACCCCAGTGTGCAGAAAGGGTCAAAACGTGTTTTTCAGCAGAAATAAACATGTTTCTGCAAGTTTGGTCAACCCCATGTAAGTTATGGGGCAGTAACAGGACCCTTTTCAAAACGTGTTTTTCAGCCCGAAATAAACGCGTTTTTTCAGACAACTGAATCCCCATGTAACAGCAAGGCTAACTAGAGCCCACACACTCAGCTCTTAACCCCAGTGTGCAGAAAGGGTCAAAACGTGTTTTTCAGCAGAAATAAACATATTTCTGCAAGTTTGGTCAACCCCATGTAAGTTATGGGGCAGTAACAGCACACATTTCAAAACGTGTTTTTCAGCCCGAAATAAACACGTTTTTTCAGACAACTGAATCCCCATGTAACAGGAAGGCTCACTAGAGCCCACACACTCAGCTCTTAACCCCAGTGTGCAGAAAGGGTCAAAACGTGTTTTTCAGCAGAAATAAACATGTTTCTGCAAGTTTGGTCAACCCCATGTAAGTTATGGGTCAGTAACAGGACACTTTTCAAAACGTGTTTTTCAGCCCGAAATAAACACGTTTTTTCAGACAACTGAATGCCCATGTAACAGCAAGGCTCACTAGAGCCCACACACTCAGCTCTTAACCCCAGTGTGCAGAAAGGGTCAAAACGTGTTTTTCAGCAGAAATAAACATGTTTCTGCAAGTTTGGTCAACCCCATGTAAGTTATGGGGCAGTAAGAGGACACTTTTCAAAACGTGTTTTTCAGCCCGAAATAAACACGTTTTTTCAGACAACTGAATCCCCATGTAACAGCAAGGCTCACTAGAGCCCACACACTCAGCTCTTAACCCCAGTGTGCAGAAAGGGTCAAAACGTGTTTTTCAGCAGAAATAAACATGTTTCTGCAAGTTTGGTCAACCCCATGTAAGTTATGGGGCAGTAACAGCACACATTTCAAAACGTGTTTTTCAGCCCGAAATAAACACGTTTTTTCAGACAACTGAATCCCCATGTAACAGCAAGGCTCACTAGAGCCCACACACTCAGCTCTTAACCCCAGTGTGCAGAAAGGGTCAAAACGTGCTTTTCAGCAGAAATAAACATGTTTCTGCAAGTTTGGTCAACCCCATGTAAGTTATGGGGCAGTAACAGGACACTTTTCAAAACGTGTTTTTCAGCCCGAAATAAACACGTTTTTTCAGACAACTGAATCCCCATGTAACAGCAAGGCTCACTAGAGCCCACACATTCAGCTCTTAACCCCAGTGTGCAGAAAGGGTCAAAACGTGTTTTTCAGCAGAAATAAACATGTTTCTGCAAGTTTGGTCAACCCCATGTAAGTTATGGGGCAGTAACAGCACACATTTCAAAACGTGTTTTTCAGCCCGAAATAAACACGTTTTTTCAGACAACTGAATCCCCATGTAACAGCAAGGCTCACTAGAGCCCACACACTCAGCTCTTAACCCCAGTGTGCAGAAAGGGTCAAAACGTGTTTTTCAGCAGAAATAAACATGTTTCTGCAAGTTTGGTCAACCCCATGTAAGTTATGGGGCAGTAACAGGACACTTTTCAAAACGTGTTTTTCAGCCCGAAATAAACACGTTTTTTCAGACAACTGAATGCCCATGTAACAGCAAGGCTTACTAGAGCCCACACACTCAGCTCTTAACCCCAGTGTGCAGAAAAGGTCAAAACGTGTTTTTCAGCAGAAATAAACATGTTTCTGCAAGTTTGGTCAACCCCATGTAAGTTATGGGGCAGTAACAGCACACATTTCAAAACGTGTTTTTCAGCCTGAAATAAACACGTTTTTTCAGACAACTGAATCCCCATGTAACAGCAAGGCTCACTAGAGCCCACACACTCAGCTCTTAACCCCAGTGTGCAGAAAGGGTCAAAACGTGTTTTTCAGCAGAAATAAACATGTTTCTGCCAGTTTGGTCAACCCCATCTAAGTTATGGGGCAGTAACAGGACACTTTTCAAAACGTGTTTTTCAGCCCGAAATAAACGCGTTTTTTCAGACAACTGAATCCCCATGAAACAGCAAGGCTCACTAGAGCCCACACACTCAGTTCTTAACCCCAGTGTGCAGAAAGGGTCAAAACGTGTTTTTCAGCAGAAATAAACATGTTTCTGCAAGTTTGGTCAACCCCATGTAAGTTATGGGGCAGTAACAGCACACTTTTCAAAACGTGTTTTTCAGCCCGAAATAAAGACGTTTTTTCAGACAACTGAATCCCCATGTAACAGCAAGGCTCAGAAGAGCCCACACACTCAGCTCTTAACCCCAGTGTGCAGAAAGGGTCAAAACGTGTTTTTCAGCAGAAATAAACATGTTTCTGCAAGATTGGTCAACCCCATGTAAGTTATGGGGCAGTAACAGGACACTTTTCAAAACGTGTTTTTCAGCCCGAAATAAACGCGTTTTTTCAGACAACTGAATCCCCATGTAACAGCAAGGCTAACTAGAGCCCACACACTCAGCTCTTAACCCCAGTGTGCAGAAAGGGTCAAAACGTGTTTTTCAGCAGAAATAAACATGTTTCTGCAATTTAGTCAACCCCATGTAAGTTATGGGGCAGTAACAGCACGCATTTCAAAACGTGTTTTTCAGCCCGAAATAAACGCGTTTTTTCAGACAACTGAATCCCCATGTAACAGCAAGGCTCACTAGAGCCCACACACTCAGCTCTTAACCCCAGTGTGCAGAAAGGGTCAAAACGTGTTTTTCAGCAGAAATAAACATGTTTCTGCAAGTTTGGTCAACCCCATGTAAGTTATGGGGCAGTAACAGGACCCTTTTCAAAACGTGTTTTTCAGCCCGAAATAAGCGCGTTTTTTCAGACAACTGAATCCCCATGTAACAGCAAGGCTAACTAGAGCCCACACACTCAGCTCTTAACCCCAGTGTGCAGAAAGGGTCAAAACGTGTTTTTCAGCAGAAATAAACATATTTCTGCATGTTTGGTCAACCCCATGTAAGTTATGGGGCAGTAACAGCACACATTTCAAAACGTGTTTTTCAGCCCGAAATAAACACGTTTTTTCAGACAACTGAATCCCCATGTAACAGGAAGGCTCACTAGAGCCCACACACTCAGCTCTTAACCCCAGTGTGCAGAAAGGGTCAAAACGTGTTTTTCAGCAGAAATAAACATGTTTCTGCAAGTTTGGTCAACCCCATGTAAGTTATGGGTCAGTAACAGGACACTTTTCAAAACGTGTTTTTCAGCCCGAAATAAACACGTTTTTTCAGACAACTGAATGCCCATGTAACAGCAAGGCTCACTAGAGCCCACACACTCAGCTCTTAACCCCAGTGTGCAGAAAGGGTCAAAACGTGTTTTTCAGCAGAAATAAACATGTTTCTGCAAGTTTGGTCAACCCCATGTAAATTATGGGGCAGTAAGAGGACACTTTTCAAAACGTGTTTTTCAGCCTGAAATAAACACGTTTTTTCAGACAACTGAATCCCCATGTAACAGCAAGGCTAACTAGAGCCCACACACTCAGCTCTTAACCCCAGTGTGCAGAAAAGGTCAAAACGTGTTTTTCAGCAGAAATAAACATGTTTCTGCAAGTTTGGTCAACCCCATGTAAGTTATGGGGCAGTAACAGGACACTTTTCAAAACGTGTTTTTCAGCCCGAAATAAACACGTTTTTTCAGACAACTGAATCCCCATGTAACAGCAAGGCTCACTAGAGCCCACACACTCAGCTCTTAACCCCAGTGTGCAGAAAGGGTCAAAACGTGTTTTTCAGCAGAAATAAACATGTTTCTGCATGTTTGGTCAACCCCATGTAAGTTATGGGGCAGTAACAGCACACATTTCAAAACGTGTTTTTCAGCCCGAAATAAACACGTTTTTTCAGACAACTGAATCCCCATGTAACAGCAAGGCTCACTAGAGCCCACACACTCAGCTCTTAACCCCAGTGTGCAGAAAGGGTCAAAACGTGTTTTTCAGCAGAAATAAACATGTTTCTGCAAGTTTGGTCAACCCCATGTAAGTTATGGGGCAGTAACAGCACACATTTCAAAACGTGTTTTTCAGCCCGAAATAAACGCGTTTTTTCAGACAACTGAATCCCCATGTAACAGCAAGGCTCACTAGAGCCCACACACTCAGCTCTTAACCCCAGTGTGCAGAAAGGGTCAAAACGTACTTTTCAGCAGAAATAAAAATGTTTCTGCAAGTTTGGTCAACACCATGTAAGTTATGGGGCAGTAACAGGACACTTTTCAAAACGTGTTTTTCAGCCCGAAATAAACACGTTTTTTCAGACAACTGAATCCCCATGTAACAGCAAGGCTCACTAGAGCCCACACATTCAGCTCTTAACCCCAGTGTGCAGAAAGGGTCAAAACGTGTTTTTCAGCAGAAATAAACATGTTTCTGCAAGTTTGGTCAACCCCATGTAAGTTATGGGGCAGTAACAGCACACATTTCAAAACGTGTTTTTCAGCCCGAAATAAACACGTTTTTTCAGACAACTGAATCCCCATGTAACAGCAAGGCTCACTAGAGCCCACACACTCAGCTCTTAACCCCAGTGTGCAGAAAGGGTCAAAACGTGTTTTTCAGCAGAAATAAACATGTTTCTGCAAGTTTGGTCAACCCCATGTAAGTTATGGGGCAGTAACAGCACACATTTCAAAACGTGTTTTTCAGCCCGAAATAAACACGTTTTTTCAGATAACTGAATCCCCATGTAACAGCAAGGCTCACTAGAGCCCACACACTCAGCTCTTAACCCCAGTGTGCAGAAAGGGTCAAAACGTGTTTTTCAGCAGAAATAAACATGTTTCTGCAAGTTTGAACAACCCCATGTAAGTTATGGGGCAGTAACAGGACACTTTTCAAAACGTGTTTTTCAGCCCGAAATAAACGCGTTTCTTCAGACAACTGAATCCCCATGTAACAGCAAGGCTCACTAGAGCCCACACACTCAGCTCTTAACCCCAGTGTGCAGAAAGGGTCAAAACGTGTTTTTCAGCAGAAATAAACATGTTTCTGCAAGTTTGGTCAACCCCATGTAAGTTATGGGTCAGTAACAGGACACTTTTCAAAACGTGTTTTTCAGCCCGAAATAAACACGTTTTTTCAGACAACTGAATGCCCATGTAACAGCAAGGCTCACTAGAGCCCACACACTCAGCTCTTAACCCCAGTGTGCAGAAAGGGTCAAAACGTGTTTTTCAGCAGAAATAAACATGTTTCTGCAAGTTTGGTCAACCCCATGTAAGTTATGGGGCAGTAAGAGGACACTTTTCAAAACGTGTTTTTCAGCCCGAAATAAACACGTTTTTTCAGACAACTGAATCCCCATGTAACAGCAAGGCTCACTAGAGCCCACACACTCAGCTCTTAACCCCAGTGTGCAGAAAGGGTCAAAACGTGTTTTTCAGCAGAAATAAACATGTTTCTGCAAGTTTGGTCAACCCCATGTAAGTTATGGGGCAGTAACAGCACACATTTCAAAACGTGTTTTTCAGCCCGAAATAAACACGTTTTTTCAGATAACTGAATCCCCATGTAACAGCAAGGCTCACTAGAGCCCACACACTCAGCTCTTAACCCCAGTGTGCAGAAAGGGTCAAAACGTGTTTTTCAGCAGAAATAAACATGTTTCTGCAAGTTTGAACAACCCCATGTAAGTTATGGGGCAGTAACAGGACACTTTTCAAAACGTGTTTTTCAGCCCGAAATAAACGCGTTTCTTCAGACAACTGAATCCCCATGTAACAGCAAGGCTCACTAGAGCCCACACACTCAGCTCTTAACCCCAGTGTGCAGAAAGGGTCAAAACGTGTTTTTCAGCAGAAATAAACATGTTTCTGCAAGTTTGGTCAACCCCATGTAAATTATGGGGCAGTAAGAGGACACTTTTCAAAACGTGTTTTTCAGCCCGAAATAAACACGTTTTTTCAGACAACTGAATCCCCATGTAACAGCAAGGCTAACTAGAGCCCACACACTCAGCTCTTAACCCCAGTGTGCAGAAAAGGTCAAAACGTGTTTTTCAGCAGAAATAAAAATGTTTCTGCAAGTTTGGTCAACACCATGTAAGTTATGGGGCAGTAACAGGACACTTTTCAAAACGTGTTTTTCAGCCCGAAATAAACACGTTTTTTCAGACAACTGAATCCCCATGTAACAGCAAGGCTCACTAGAGCCCACACATTCAGCTCTTAACCCCAGTGTGCAGAAAGGGTCAAAACGTGTTTTTCAGCAGAAATAAACATGTTTCTGCAAGTTTGGTCAACCCCATGTAAGTTATGGGGCAGTAACAGCACACATTTCAAAACGTGTTTTTCAGCCCGAAATAAACACGTTTTTTCAGACAACTGAATCCCCATGTAACAGCAAGGCTCACTAGAGCCCACACACTCAGCTCTTAACCCCAGTGTGCAGAAAGGGTCAAAACGTGTTTTTCAGCAGAAATAAACATGTTTCTGCAAGTTTGGTCAACCCCATGTAAGTTATGGGGCAGTAACAGCACACATTTCAAAACGTGTTTTTCAGCCCGAAATAAACACGTTTTTTCAGACAACTGAATCCCCATGTAACAGCAAGGCTCACTAGAGCCCACACACTCAGCTCTTAACCCCAGTGTGCAGAAAGGGTCAAAACGTGTTTTTCAGCAGAAATAAACATGTTTCTGCAAGTTTGGTCAACCCCATGTAAGTTATGGGGCAGTAACAGCACACATTTCAAAACGTGTTTTTCAGCCCGAAATAAACGCGTTTTTTCAGACAACTGAATCCCCATGTAACAGCAAGGCTCACTAGAGCCCACACACTCAGCTCTTAACCCCAGTGTGCAGAAAGGGTCAAAACGTACTTTTCAGCAGAAATAAAAATGTTTCTGCAAGTTTGGTCAACACCATGTAAGTTATGGGGCAGTAACAGGACACTTTTCAAAACGTGTTTTTCAGCCCGAAATAAACACGTTTTTTCAGACAACTGAATCCCCATGTAACAGCAAGGCTCACTAGAGCCCACACATTCAGCTCTTAACCCCAGTGTGCAGAAAGGGTCAAAACGTGTTTTTCAGCAGAAATAAACATGTTTCTGCAAGTTTGGTCAACCCCATGTAAGTTATGGGGCAGTAACAGCACACATTTCAAAACGTGTTTTTCAGCCCGAAATAAACACGTTTTTTCAGACAACTGAATCCCCATGTAACAGCAAGGCTCACTAGAGCCCACACACTCAGCTCTTAACCCCAGTGTGCAGAAAGGGTCAAAACGTGTTTTTCAGCAGAAATAAACATGTTTCTGCAAGTTTGGTCAACCCCATGTAAGTTATGGGGCAGTAACAGCACACATTTCAAAACGTGTTTTTCAGCCCGAAATAAACACGTTTTTTCAGACAACTGAATCCCCATGTAACAGCAAGGCTCACTAGAGCCCACACACTCAGCTCTTAACCCCAGTGTGCAGAAAGGGTCAAAACGTGTTTTTCAGCAGAAATAAACATGTTTCTGCAAGTTTGGTCAACCCCATGTAAGTTATGGGGCAGTAACAGCACACATTTCAAAACGTGTTTTTCAGCCCGAAATAAACGCGTTTTTTCAGACAACTGAATCCCCATGTAACAGCAAGGCTCACTAGAGCCCACACACTCAGCTCTTAACCCCAGTGTGCAGAAAGGGTCAAAACGTACTTTTCAGCAGAAATAAAAATGTTTCTGCAAGTTTGGTCAACACCATGTAAGTTATGGGGCAGTAACAGGACACTTTTCAAAACGTGTTTTTCAGCCCGAAATAAACACGTTTTTTCAGACAACTGAATCCCCATGTAACAGCAAGGCTCACTAGAGCCCACACATTCAGCTCTTAACCCCAGTGTGCAGAAAGGGTCAAAACGTGTTTTTCAGCAGAAATAAACATGTTTCTGCAAGTTTGGTCAACCCCATGTAAGTTATGGGGCAGTAACAGCACACATTTCAAAACGTGTTTTTCAGCCCGAAATAAACACGTTTTTTCAGACAACTGAATCCCCATGTAACAGCAAGGCTCACTAGAGCCCACACATTCAGCTCTTAACCCCAGTGTGCAGAAAGGGTCAAAACGTGTTTTTCAGCAGAAATAAACATGTTTCTGCAAGTTTGGTCAACCCCATGTAAGTTATGGGGCAGTAACAGGACACTTTTCAAAACGTGTTTTTCAGCCCGAAATAAACACGTTTTTTCAGACAACTGAATGCCCATGTAACAGCAAGGCTCACTAGAGCCCACACACTCAGCTCTTAACCCCAGTGTGCAGAAAAGGTCAAAACGTGTTTTTCAGCAGAAATAAACATGTTTCTGCAAGTTTGGTCAACCCCATGTAAGTTATGGGGCAGTAACAGCACACATTTCAAAACGTGTTTTTCAGCCTGAAATAAACACGTTTTTTCAGACAACTGAATCCCCATGTAACAGCAAGGCTCACTAGAGCCCACACACTCAGCTCTTAACCCCAGTGTGCAGAAAGGGTCAAAACGTGTTTTTCAGCAGAAATAAACATGTTTCTGCCAGTTTGGTCAACCCCATCTAAGTTATGGGGCAGTAACAGGACACTTTTCAAAACGTGTTTTTCAGCCCGAAATAAACGCGTTTTTTCAGACAACTGAATCCCCATGTAACAGCAAGGCTCACTAGAGCCCACACACTCAGTTCTTAACCCCAGTGTGCAGAAAGGGTCAAAACGTGTTTTTCAGCAGAAATAAACATGTTTCTGCAAGTTTGGTCAACCCCATGTAAGTTATGGGGCAGTAACAGCACACTTTTCAAAACGTGTTTTTCAGCCCGAAATAAAGACGTTTTTTCAGACAACTGAATCCCCATGTAACAGCAAGGCTCAGAAGAGCCCACACACTCAGCTCTTAACCCCAGTGTGCAGAAAGGGTCAAAACGTGTTTTTCAGCTGAAATAAACATGTTTCTGCAAGATTGGTCAACCCCATGTAAGTTATGGGGCAGTAACAGGACACTTTTCAAAACGTGTTTTTCAGCCCGAAATAAACGCGTTTTTTCAGACAACTGAATCCCCATGTAACAGCAAGGCTAACTAGAGCCCACACACTCAGCTCTTAACCCCAGTGTGCAGAAAGGGTCAAAACGTGTTTTTCAGCAGAAATAAACATGTTTCTGCAATTTTGGTCAACCCCATGTAAGTTATGGGGCAGTAACAGCACGCATTTCAAAACGTGTTTTTCAGCCCGAAATAAACGCGTTTTTTCAGACAACTGAATCCCCATGTAACAGCAAGGCTCACTAGAGCCCACACACTCAGCTCTTAACCCCAGTGTGCAGAAAGGGTCAAAACGTGTTTTTCAGCAGAAATAAACATGTTTCTGCAAGTTTGGTCAACCCCATGTAAGTTATGGGGCAGTAACAGGACCCTTTTCAAAACGTGTTTTTCAGCCCGAAATAAACGCGTTTTTTCAGACAACTGAATCCCCATGTAACAGCAAGGCTAACTAGAGCCCACACACTCAGCTCTTAACCCCAATGTGCAGAAAGGGTCAAAACGTGTTTTTCAGCAGAAATAAACATATTTCTGCAAGTTTGGTCAACCCCATGTAAGTTATGGGGCAGTAACAGCACACATTTCAAAACGTGTTTTTCAGCCCGAAATAAACACGTTTTTTCAGACAACTGAATCCCCATGTAACAGGAAGGCTCACTAGAGCCCACACACTCAGCTCTTAACCCCAGTGTGCAGAAAGGGTCAAAACGTGTTTTTCAGCAGAAATAAACATGTTTCTGCAAGTTTGGTCAACCCCATGTAAGTTATGGGGCAGTAACAGCACACATTTCAAAACGTGTTTTTCAGCCCGAAATAAACGCGTTTTTCAGACAACTGAATCCCCATGTAACAGCAAGGCTCACTAGAGCCCACACACTCAGCTCTTAACCCCAGTGTGCAGAAAGGGTCAAAACGTGTTTTTCAGCAGAAATAAACATGTTTCTGCAAGTTTGGTCAACCCCATGTAAGTTATGGGTCAGTAACAGGACACTTTTCAAAACGTGTTTTTCAGCCCGAAATAAACACGTTTTTTCTGACAACTGAATGCCCATGTAACAGCAAGGCTCACTAGAGCCCACACACTCAGCTCTTAACCCCAGTGTGCAGAAAGGGTCAAAACGTGTTTTTCAGCAGAAATAAACATGTTTCTGCAAGTTTGGTCAACCCCATGTAAGTTATGGGGCAGTAACAGCACACATTTCAAAACGTGTTTTTCAGCCTGAAATAAACACGTTTTTTCAGACAACTGAATCCCCATGTAACAGCAAGGCTCACTAGAGCCCACACACTCAGCTCTTAACCCCAGTGTGCAGAAAGGGTCAAAACGTGTTTTTCAGCAGAAATAAACATGTTTCTGCCAGTTTGGTCAACCCCATCTAAGTTATGGGGCAGTAACAGGACACTTTTCAAAACGTGTTTTTCAGCCCGAAATAAACGCGTTTTTTCAGACAACTGAATCCCCATGTAACAGCAAGGCTCACTAGAGCCCACACACTCAGTTCTTAACCCCAGTGTGCAGAAAGGGTCAAAACGTGTTTTTCAGCAGAAATAAACATGTTTCTGCAAGTTTGGTCAACCCCATGTAAGTTATGGGGCAGTAACAGCACACTTTTCAAAACGTGTTTTTCAGCCCGAAATAAAGACGTTTTTTCAGACAACTGAATCCCCATGTAACAGCAAGGCTCAGAAGAGCCCACACACTCAGCTCTTAACCCCAGTGTGCAGAAAGGGTCAAAACGTGTTTTTCAGCTGAAATAAACATGTTTCTGCAAGATTGGTCAACCCCATGTAAGTTATGGGGCAGTAACAGGACACTTTTCAAAACGTGTTTTTCAGCCCGAAATAAACGCGTTTTTTCAGACAACTGAATCCCCATGTAACAGCAAGGCTAACTAGAGCCCACACACTCAGCTCTTAACCCCAGTGTGCAGAAAGGGTCAAAACGTGTTTTTCAGCAGAAATAAACATGTTTCTGCAATTTTGGTCAACCCCATGTAAGTTATGGGGCAGTAACAGCACGCATTTCAAAACGTGTTTTTCAGCCCGAAATAAACGCGTTTTTTCAGACAACTGAATCCCCATGTAACAGCAAGGCTCACTAGAGCCCACACACTCAGCTCTTAACCCCAGTGTGCAGAAAGGGTCAAAACGTGTTTTTCAGCAGAAATAAACATGTTTCTGCAAGTTTGGTCAACCCCATGTAAGTTATGGGGCAGTAACAGCACACATTTCAAAACGTGTTTTTCAGCCCGAAATAAACGCGTTTTTCAGACAACTGAATCCCCATGTAACAGCAAGGCTCACTAGAGCCCACACACTCAGCTCTTAACCCCAGTGTGCAGAAAGGGTCAAAACGTGTTTTTCAGCAGAAATAAACATGTTTCTGCAAGTTTGGTCAACCCCATGTAAGTTATGGGGCAGTAACAGCACACATTTCAAAACGTGTTTTTCAGCCCGAAATAAACACGTTTTTTCAGACAACTGAATCCCCATGTAACAGCAAGGCTCACTAGAGCCCACACACTCAGCTCTTAACCCCAGTGTGCAGAAAGGGTCAAAACGTGTTTTTCAGCAGAAATAAACATGTTTCTGCAAGTTTGGTCAACCCCATGTAAGTTATGGGGCAGTAACAGCACACATTTCAAAACGTGTTTTTCAGCCCGAAATAAACGCGTTTTTTCAGACAACTGAATCCCCATGTAACAGCAAGGCTCACTAGAGCCCACACACTCAGCTCTTAACCCCAGTGTGCAGAAAGGGTCAAAACGTACTTTTCAGCAGAAATAAAAATGTTTCTGCAAGTTTGGTCAACACCATGTAAGTTATGGGGCAGTAACAGGACACTTTTCAAAACGTGTTTTTCAGCCCGAAATAAACACGTTTTTTCAGACAACTGAATCCCCATGTAACAGCAAGGCTCACTAGAGCCCACACATTCAGCTCTTAACCCCAGTGTGCAGAAAGGGTCAAAACGTGTTTTTCAGCAGAAATAAACATGTTTCTGCAAGTTTGGTCAACCCCATGTAAGTTATGGGGCAGTAACAGCACACATTTCAAAACGTGTTTTTCAGCCCGAAATAAACACGTTTTTTCAGACAACTGAATCCCCATGTAACAGCAAGGCTCACTAGAGCCCACACATTCAGCTCTTAACCCCAGTGTGCAGAAAGGGTCAAAACGTGTTTTTCAGCAGAAATAAACATGTTTCTGCAAGTTTGGTCAACCCCATGTAAGTTATGGGGCAGTAACAGGACACTTTTCAAAACGTGTTTTTCAGCCCGAAATAAACACGTTTTTTCAGACAACTGAATGCCCATGTAACAGCAAGGCTCACTAGAGCCCACACACTCAGCTCTTAACCCCAGTGTGCAGAAAAGGTCAAAACGTGTTTTTCAGCAGAAATAAACATGTTTCTGCAAGTTTGGTCAACCCCATGTAAGTTATGGGGCAGTAACAGCACACATTTCAAAACGTGTTTTTCAGCCTGAAATAAACACGTTTTTTCAGACAACTGAATCCCCATGTAACAGCAAGGCTCACTAGAGCCCACACACTCAGCTCTTAACCCCAGTGTGCAGAAAGGGTCAAAACGTGTTTTTCAGCAGAAATAAACATGTTTCTGCCAGTTTGGTCAACCCCATCTAAGTTATGGGGCAGTAACAGGACACTTTTCAAAACGTGTTTTTCAGCCCGAAATAAACGCGTTTTTTCAGACAACTGAATCCCCATGTAACAGCAAGGCTCACTAGAGCCCACACACTCAGTTCTTAACCCCAGTGTGCAGAAAGGGTCAAAACGTGTTTTTCAGCAGAAATAAACATGTTTCTGCAAGTTTGGTCAACCCCATGTAAGTTATGGGGCAGTAACAGCACACTTTTCAAAACGTGTTTTTCAGCCCGAAATAAAGACGTTTTTTCAGACAACTGAATCCCCATGTAACAGCAAGGCTCAGAAGAGCCCACACACTCAGCTCTTAACCCCAGTGTGCAGAAAGGGTCAAAACGTGTTTTTCAGCTGAAATAAACATGTTTCTGCAAGATTGGTCAACCCCATGTAAGTTATGGGGCAGTAACAGGACACTTTTCAAAACGTGTTTTTCAGCCCGAAATAAACGCGTTTTTTCAGACAACTGAATCCCCATGTAACAGCAAGGCTAACTAGAGCCCACACACTCAGCTCTTAACCCCAGTGTGCAGAAAGGGTCAAAACGTGTTTTTCAGCAGAAATAAACATGTTTCTGCAATTTTGGTCAACCCCATGTAAGTTATGGGGCAGTAACAGCACGCATTTCAAAACGTGTTTTTCAGCCCGAAATAAACGCGTTTTTTCAGACAACTGAATCCCCATGTAACAGCAAGGCTCACTAGAGCCCACACACTCAGCTCTTAACCCCAGTGTGCAGAAAGGGTCAAAACGTGTTTTTCAGCAGAAATAAACATGTTTCTGCAAGTTTGGTCAACCCCATGTAAGTTATGGGGCAGTAACAGGACCCTTTTCAAAACGTGTTTTTCAGCCCGAAATAAACGCGTTTTTTCAGACAACTGAATCCCCATGTAACAGCAAGGCTAACTAGAGCCCACACACTCAGCTCTTAACCCCAATGTGCAGAAAGGGTCAAAACGTGTTTTTCAGCAGAAATAAACATATTTCTGCAAGTTTGGTCAACCCCATGTAAGTTATGGGGCAGTAACAGCACACATTTCAAAACGTGTTTTTCAGCCCGAAATAAACACGTTTTTTCAGACAACTGAATCCCCATGTAACAGGAAGGCTCACTAGAGCCCACACACTCAGCTCTTAACCCCAGTGTGCAGAAAGGGTCAAAACGTGTTTTTCAGCAGAAATAAACATGTTTCTGCAAGTTTGGTCAACCCCATGTAAGTTATGGGGCAGTAACAGCACACATTTCAAAACGTGTTTTTCAGCCCGAAATAAACGCGTTTTTCAGACAACTGAATCCCCATGTAACAGCAAGGCTCACTAGAGCCCACACACTCAGCTCTTAACCCCAGTGTGCAGAAAGGGTCAAAACGTGTTTTTCAGCAGAAATAAACATGTTTCTGCAAGTTTGGTCAACCCCATGTAAGTTATGGGTCAGTAACAGGACACTTTTCAAAACGTGTTTTTCAGCCCGAAATAAACACGTTTTTTCTGACAACTGAATGCCCATGTAACAGCAAGGCTCACTAGAGCCCACACACTCAGCTCTTAACCCCAGTGTGCAGAAAGGGTCAAAACGTGTTTTTCAGCAGAAATAAACATGTTTCTGCAAGTTTGGTCAACCCCATGTAAGTTATGGGGCAGTAACAGCACACATTTCAAAACGTGTTTTTCAGCCTGAAATAAACACGTTTTTTCAGACAACTGAATCCCCATGTAACAGCAAGGCTCACTAGAGCCCACACACTCAGCTCTTAACCCCAGTGTGCAGAAAGGGTCAAAACGTGTTTTTCAGCAGAAATAAACATGTTTCTGCCAGTTTGGTCAACCCCATCTAAGTTATGGGGCAGTAACAGGACACTTTTCAAAACGTGTTTTTCAGCCCGAAATAAACGCGTTTTTTCAGACAACTGAATCCCCATGTAACAGCAAGGCTCACTAGAGCCCACACACTCAGTTCTTAACCCCAGTGTGCAGAAAGGGTCAAAACGTGTTTTTCAGCAGAAATAAACATGTTTCTGCAAGTTTGGTCAACCCCATGTAAGTTATGGGGCAGTAACAGCACACTTTTCAAAACGTGTTTTTCAGCCCGAAATAAAGACGTTTTTTCAGACAACTGAATCCCCATGTAACAGCAAGGCTCAGAAGAGCCCACACACTCAGCTCTTAACCCCAGTGTGCAGAAAGGGTCAAAACGTGTTTTTCAGCTGAAATAAACATGTTTCTGCAAGATTGGTCAACCCCATGTAAGTTATGGGGCAGTAACAGGACACTTTTCAAAACGTGTTTTTCAGCCCGAAATAAACGCGTTTTTTCAGACAACTGAATCCCCATGTAACAGCAAGGCTAACTAGAGCCCACACACTCAGCTCTTAACCCCAGTGTGCAGAAAGGGTCAAAACGTGTTTTTCAGCAGAAATAAACATGTTTCTGCAATTTTGGTCAACCCCATGTAAGTTATGGGGCAGTAACAGCACGCATTTCAAAACGTGTTTTTCAGCCCGAAATAAACGCGTTTTTTCAGACAACTGAATCCCCATGTAACAGCAAGGCTCACTAGAGCCCACACACTCAGCTCTTAACCCCAGTGTGCAGAAAGGGTCAAAACGTGTTTTTCAGCAGAAATAAACATGTTTCTGCAAGTTTGGTCAACCCCATGTAAGTTATGGGGCAGTAACAGCACACATTTCAAAACGTGTTTTTCAGCCCGAAATAAACGCGTTTTTCAGACAACTGAATCCCCATGTAACAGCAAGGCTCACTAGAGCCCACACACTCAGCTCTTAACCCCAGTGTGCAGAAAGGGTCAAAACGTGTTTTTCAGCAGAAATAAACATGTTTCTGCAAGTTTGGTCAACCCCATGTAAGTTATGGGGCAGTAACAGCACACATTTCAAAACGTGTTTTTCAGCCTGAAATAAACACGTTTTTTCAGACAACTGAATCCCCATGTAACAGCAAGGCTCACTAGAGCCCACACACTCAGCTCTTAACCCCAGTGTGCAGAAAGGGTCAAAACGTGTTTTTCAGCAGAAATAAACATGTTTCTGCAAGTTTGGTCAACCCCATGTAAGTTATGGGGCAGTAACAGGACACTTTTCAAAACGTGTTTTTCAGCCCGAAATAAACGCGTTTTTTCAGACAACTGAATCCCCATGTAACAGCAAGGCTCACTAGAGCCCACACACTCAGTTCTTAACCCCAGTGTGCAGAAAGGGTCAAAACGTGTTTTTCAGCAGAAATAAACATGTTTCTGCAAGTTTGGTCAACCCCATGTAAGTTATGGGGCAGTAACAGCACACTTTTCAAAACGTGTTTTTCAGCCCGAAATAAAGACGTTTTTTCAGACAACTGAATCCCCATGTAACAGCAAGGCTCAGAAGAGCCCACACACTCAGCTCTTAACCCCAGTGTGCAGAAAGGGTCAAAACGTGTTTTTCAGCTGAAATAAACATGTTTCTGCAAGATTGGTCAACCCCATGTAAGTTATGGGGCAGTAACAGGACACTTTTCAAAACGTGTTTTTCAGCCCGAAATAAACGCGTTTTTTCAGACAACTGAATCCCCATGTAACAGCAAGGCTAACTAGAGCCCACACACTCAGCTCTTAACCCCAGTGTGCAGAAAGGGTCAAAACGTGTTTTTCAGCAGAAATAAACATGTTTCTGCAATTTTGGTCAACCCCATGTAAGTTATGGGGCAGTAACAGCACGCATTTCAAAACGTGTTTTTCAGCCCGAAATAAACGCGTTTTTTCAGACAACTGAATCCCCATGTAACAGCAAGGCTCACTAGAGCCCACACACTCAGCTCTTAACCCCAGTGTGCAGAAAGGGTCAAAACGTGTTTTTCAGCAGAAATAAACATGTTTCTGCAAGTTTGGTCAACCCCATGTAAGTTATGGGGCAGTAACAGCACACATTTCAAAACGTGTTTTTCAGCCCGAAATAAACGCGTTTTTCAGACAACTGAATCCCCATGTAACAGCAAGGCTCACTAGAGCCCACACACTCAGCTCTTAACCCCAGTGTGCAGAAAGGGTCAAAACGTGTTTTTCAGCAGAAATAAACATGTTTCTGCAAGTTTGGTCAACCCCATGTAAGTTATGGGGCAGTAACAGCACACATTTCAAAACGTGTTTTTCAGCCTGAAATAAACACGTTTTTTCAGACAACTGAATCCCCATGTAACAGCAAGGCTCACTAGAGCCCACACACTCAGCTCTTAACCCCAGTGTGCAGAAAGGGTCAAAACGTGTTTTTCAGCAGAAATAAACATGTTTCTGCAAGTTTGGTCAACCCCATGTAAGTTATGGGGCAGTAACAGGACACTTTTCAAAACGTGTTTTTCAGCCCGAAATAAACGCGTTTTTTCAGACAACTGAATCCCCATGTAACAGCAAGGCTAACTAGAGTCCACACACTCAGCTCTTAACCCCAGTGTGCAGAAAAGGTCAAAACGTGTTTTTCAGCAGAAATAAACATGTTTCTGCAAGTTTGGTCAACCCCATGTAAGTTATGGGGCAGTAACAGCACACATTTCAAAACGTGATTTTCAGCCCGAAATAAACACGTTTTTTCAGACAACTGAATCCCCATGTAACAGCAAGGCTCACTAGAGCCCACACACTCAGCTCTTAACCCCAGTGTGCAGAAAGGGTCAAAACGTGTTTTTCAGCTGAAATAAACATGTTTCTGCAAGATTGGTCAACCCCATGTAAGTTATGGGGCAGTAACAGGACACTTTTCAAAGCGTGTTTTTCAGCCCGAAATAAACGCGTTTTTTCAGACAACTGAATCCCCATGTAACAGCAAGGCTCACTAGAGCCCACACACTCAGCTCTTAACCCCAGTGTGCAGAAAGGGGCAAAACGTGTTTTTCAGCAGAAATAAACATGTTTCTGCAAGTTTGGTCAACCCCATGTAAGTTATGGGGCAGTAACAGGACACTTTTCAAAACGTGTTTTTCAGCCCGAAATAAACGCGTTTTTTCAGACAACTGAATCCCCATGTAACAGCAAGGCTAACTAGAGCCCACACACTCAGCTCTTAACCCCAGTGTGCAGAAAAGGTCAAAACGTGTTTTTCAGCAGAAATAAACATGTTTCTGCAAGTTTGGTCAACCCCATGTAAGTTATGGGGCAGTAACAGCACACATTTCAAAACGTGTTTTTCAGCCTGAAATAAACACGTTTTTTCAGACAACTGAATCCCCATGTAACAGCAAGGCTCACTAGAGCCCACACACTCAGCTCTTAACCCCAGTGTGCAGAAAGGGTCAAAACGTGTTTTTCAGCAGAAATAAACATGTTTCTGCCAGTTTGGTCAACCCCATCTAAGTTATGGGGCAGTAACAGGACACTTTTCAAAACGTGTTTTTCAGCCCGAAATAAACGCGTTTTTTCAGACAACTGAATCCCCATGTAACAGCAAGGCTCACTAGAGCCCACACACTCAGTTCTTAACCCCAGTGTGCAGAAAGGGTCAACACGTGTTTTTCAGCAGAAATAAACATGTTTCTGCAAGTTTGGTCAACCCCATGTAAGTTATGGGGCAGTAACAGGACACTTTTCAAAACGTGTTTTTCAGCCCGAAATAAACGCGTTTTTTCAGACAACTGAATCCCCATGTAACAGCAAGGCTAACTAGAGCCCACACACTCAGCTCTTAACCCCAGTGTGCAGAAAGGGTCAAAACGTGTTTTTCAGCAGAAATAAACATGTTTCTGCAAGTTTGGTCAACCCCATGTAAGTTATGGGGCAGTAACAGGACACATTTCAAAACGTGTTTTTCAGCCCGAAATAAACGCGTTTTTTCAGACAACTGAATCCCCATGTAACAGCAAGGCTCACTAGAGCCCACACACTCAGCTCTTAACCCCAGTGTGCAGAAAGGGTCAAAACGTGTTTTTCAGCAGAAATAAACATGTTTCTGCAAGTTTGGTCAACCCCATGTAAGTTATGGGGCAGTAACAGGACACTTTTCAAAACGTGTTTTTCAGCCCGAAATAAACGCGTTTTTTCAGACAACTGAATCCCCATGTAACAGCAAGGCTAACTAGAGCCCACACACTCAGCTCTTAACCCCAGTGTGCAGAAAAGGTCAAAACGTGTTTTTCAGCAGAAATAAACATGTTTCTGCAAGTTTGGTCAACCCCATGTAAGTTATGGGGCAGTAACAGGACACTTTTCAAAACGTGTTTTTCAGCCCGAAATAAACACGTTTTTTCAGACAACTGAATCCCCATGTAACAGCAAGGCTCACTAGAGCCCACACACTCAGCTCTTAACCCCAGTGTGCAGAAAGGGTCAAAACGTGTTTTTCAGCAGAAATAAACATGTTTCTGCAAGTTTGGTCAACCCCATGTAAGTTATGGGGCAGTAACAGCACACATTTCAAAACGTGTTTTTCAGCCCGAAATAAACACGTTTTTTCAGACAACTGAATCCCCATGTAACAGCAAGGCTCACTAGAGCCCACACACTCAGCTCTTAACCCCAGTGTGCAGAAAGGGTCAAAACGTGTTTTTCAGCAGAAATAAACATGTTTCTGCAAGTTTGGTCAACCCCATGTAAGTTATGGGGCAGTAACAGGACACTTTTCAAAACGTGTTTTTCAGCCCGAAATAAACACGTTTTTTCAGACAACTGAATGCCCATGTAACAGCAAGGCTCACTAGAGCCCACACTCTCAGCTCTTAACCCCAGTGTGCAGAAAGGGTCAAAACGTGTTTTTCAGCAGAAATAAACATGTTTCTGCAAGTTTGGTCAACCCCATGTAAGTTATGGGGCAGTAACAGGACACTTTTCAAAACGTGTTTTTCAGCCCGAAATAAACGCGTTTTTTCAGACAACTGAATCCCCATGTAACAGCAAGGCTAACTAGAGCCCACACACTCAGCTCTTAACCCCAGTGTGCAGAAAAGGTCAAAACGTGTTTTTCAGCAGAAATAAACATGTTTCTGCAAGTTTGGTCAACCCCATGTAAGTTATGGGGCAGTAACAGCACACATTTCAAAACGTGTTTTTCAGCCCGAAATAAACGCGTTTTTTCAGACAACTGAATCCCCATGTAACAGCAAGGCTCACTAGAGCCCACACACTCAGCTCTTAACCCCAGTGTGCAGAAAGGGTCAAAACGTGTTTTTCAGCAGAAATAAACATGTTTCTGCAAGTTTGGTCAACCCCATGTAAGTTATGGGGCAGTAACAGGACACATTTCAAAACGTGTTTTTCAGCCCGAAATAAACGCGTTTTTTCAGACAACTGAATCCCCATGTAACAGCAAGGCTCACTAGAGCCCACACACTCAGCTCTTAACCCCAGTGTGCAGAAAGGGTCAAAACGTGTTTTTCAGCAGAAATAAACATGTTTCTGCAAGTTTGGTCAACCCCATGTAAGTTATGGGGCAGTAACAGGACCCTTTTCAAAACGTGTTTTTCAGCCCGAAATAAACGCGTTTTTTCAGACAACTGAATCCCCATGTAACAGCAAGGCTAACTAGAGCCCACACACTCAGCTCTTAACCCCAGTGTGCAGAAAGGGTCAAAACGTGTTTTTCAGCAGAAATAAACATATTTCTGCAAGTTTGGTCAACCCCATGTAAGTTATGGGGCAGTAACAGCACACATTTCAAAACGTGTTTTTCAGCCCGAAATAAACACGTTTTTTCAGACAACTGAATCCCCATGTAACAGGAAGGCTCACTAGAGCCCACACACTCAGCTCTTAACCCCAGTGTGCAGAAAGGGTCAAAACGTGTTTTTCAGCAGAAATAAACATGTTTCTGCAAGTTTGGTCAACCCCATGTAAGTTATGGGGCAGTAACAGCACACATTTCAAAACGTGTTTTTCAGCCCGAAATAAACGCGTTTTTCAGACAACTGAATCCCCATGTAACAGCAAGGCTCACTAGAGCCCACACACTCAGCTCTTAACCCCAGTGTGCAGAAAGGGTCAAAACGTGTTTTTCAGCAGAAATAAACATGTTTCTGCAAGTTTGGTCAACCCCATGTAAGTTATGGGGCAGTAACAGCACACATTTCAAAACGTGTTTTTCAGCCCGAAATAAACGCGTTTTTCAGACAACTGAATCCCCATGTAACAGCAAGGCTCACTAGAGCCCACACACTCAGCTCTTAACCCCAGTGTGCAGAAAGGGTCAAAACGTGTTTTTCAGCAGAAATAAACATGTTTCTGCAAGTTTGGTCAACCCCATGTAAGTTATGGGTCAGTAACAGGACACTTTTCAAAACGTGTTTTTCAGCCCGAAATAAACACGTTTTTTCAGACAACTGAATGCCCATGTAACAGCAAGGCTCACTAGAGCCCACACACTCAGCTCTTAACCCCAGTGTGCAGAAAGGGTCAAAACGTGTTTTTCAGCAGAAATAAACATGTTTCTGCAAGTTTGGTCAACCCCATGTAAGTTATGGGGCAGTAACAGGACACATTTCAAAACGTGTTTTTCAGCCCGAAATAAACGCGTTTTTTCAGACAACTGAATCCCCATGTAACAGCAAGGCTCACTAGAGCCCACACACTCAGCTCTTAACCCCAGTGTGCAGAAAGGGTCAAAACGTGTTTTTCAGCAGAAATAAACATGTTTCTGCAAGTTTGGTCAACCCCATGTAAGTTATGGGGCAGTAACAGGACCCTTTTCAAAACGTGTTTTTCAGCCCGAAATAAACGCGTTTTTTCAGACAACTGAATCCCCATGTAACAGCAAGGCTAACTAGAGCCCACACACTCAGCTCTTAACCCCAGTGTGCAGAAAGGGTCAAAACGTGTTTTTCAGCAGAAATAAACATATTTCTGCAAGTTTGGTCAACCCCATGTAAGTTATGGGGCAGTAACAGCACACATTTCAAAACGTGTTTTTCAGCCCGAAATAAACACGTTTTTTCAGACAACTGAATCCCCATGTAACAGGAAGGCTCACTAGAGCCCACACACTCAGCTCTTAACCCCAGTGTGCAGAAAGGGTCAAAACGTGTTTTTCAGCAGAAATAAACATGTTTCTGCAAGTTTGGTCAACCCCATGTAAGTTATGGGGCAGTAACAGCACACATTTCAAAACGTGTTTTTCAGCCCGAAATAAACGCGTTTTTCAGACAACTGAATCCCCATGTAACAGCAAGGCTCACTAGAGCCCACACACTCAGCTCTTAACCCCAGTGTGCAGAAAGGGTCAAAACGTGTTTTTCAGCAGAAATAAACATGTTTCTGCAAGTTTGGTCAACCCCATGTAAGTTATGGGTCAGTAACAGGACACTTTTCAAAACGTGTTTTTCAGCCCGAAATAAACACGTTTTTTCAGACAACTGAATGCCCATGTAACAGCAAGGCTCACTAGAGCCCACACACTCAGCTCTTAACCCCAGTGTGCAGAAAGGGTCAAAACGTGTTTTTCAGCAGAAATAAACATGTTTCTGCAAGTTTGGTCAACCCCATGTTAGTTATGGGGCAGTAACAGCACACATTTCAAAACGTGTTTTTCAGCCTGAAATAAACACGTTTTTTCAGACAACTGAATCCCCATGTAACAGCAAGGCTCACTAGAGCCCACACACTCAGCTCTTAACCCCAGTGTGCAGAAAGGGTCAAAACGTGTTTTTCAGCAGAAATAAACATGTTTCTGCCAGTTTGGTCAACCCCATCTAAGTTATGGGGCAGTAACAGGACACTTTTCAAAACGTGTTTTTCAGCCCGAAATAAACGCGTTTTTTCAGACAACTGAATCCCCATGTAACAGCAAGGCTCACTAGAGCCCACACACTCAGTTCTTAACCCCAGTGTGCAGAAAGGGTCAAAACGTGTTTTTCAGCAGAAATAAACATGTTTCTGCAAGTTTGGTCAACCCCATGTAAGTTATGGGGCAGTAACAGCACACTTTTCAAAACGTGTTTTTCAGCCCGAAATAAAGACGTTTTTTCAGACAACTGAATCCCCATGTAACAGCAAGGCTCAGAAGAGCCCACACACTCAGCTCTTAACCCCAGTGTGCAGAAAGGGTCAAAACGTGTTTTTCAGCTGAAATAAACATGTTTCTGCAAGATTGGTCAACCCCATGTAAGTTATGGGGCAGTAACAGGACACTTTTCAAAACGTGTTTTTCAGCCCGAAATAAACGCGTTTTTTCAGACAACTGAATCCCCATGTAACAGCAAGGCTCACTAGAGCCCACACACTCAGCTCTTAACCCCAGTGTGCAGAAAGGGTCAAAACGTGTTTTTCAGCAGAAATAAACATGTTTCTGCAAGTTTGGTCAACCCCATGTAAGTTATGGGGCAGTAACAGCACACATTTCAAAACGTGTTTTTCAGCCCGAAATAAACGCGTTTTTCAGACAACTGAATCCCCATGTAACAGCAAGGCTCACTAGAGCCCACACACTCAGCTCTTAACCCCAGTGTGCAGAAAGGGTCAAAACGTGTTTTTCAGCAGAAATAAACATGTTTCTGCAAGTTTGGTCAACCCCATGTAAGTTATGGGTCAGTAACAGGACACTTTTCAAAACGTGTTTTTCAGCCCGAAATAAACACGTTTTTTCAGACAACTGAATGCCCATGTAACAGCAAGGCTCACTAGAGCCCACACACTCAGCTCTTAACCCCAGTGTGCAGAAAGGGTCAAAACGTGTTTTTCAGCAGAAATAAACATGTTTCTGCAAGTTTGGTCAACCCCATGTAAGTTATGGGGCAGTAACAGCACACATTTCAAAACGTGTTTTTCAGCCTGAAATAAACACGTTTTTTCAGACAACTGAATCCCCATGTAACAGCAAGGCTCACTAGAGCCCACACACTCAGCTCTTAACCCCAGTGTGCAGAAAGGGTCAAAACGTGTTTTTCAGCAGAAATAAACATGTTTCTGCAAGTTTGGTCAACCCCATGTAAGTTATGGGGCAGTAACAGGACACTTTTCAAAACGTGTTTTTCAGCCCGAAATAAACGCGTTTTTTCAGACAACTGAATCCCCATGTAACAGCAAGGCTAACTAGAGTCCACACACTCAGCTCTTAACCCCAGTGTGCAGAAAAGGTCAAAACGTGTTTTTCAGCAGAAATAAACATGTTTCTGCAAGTTTGGTCAACCCCATGTAAGTTATGGGGCAGTAACAGCACACATTTCAAAACGTGATTTTCAGCCCGAAATAAACACGTTTTTTCAGACAACTGAATCCCCATGTAACAGCAAGGCTCACTAGAGCCCACACACTCAGCTCTTAACCCCAGTGTGCAGAAAGGGTCAAAACGTGTTTTTCAGCTGAAATAAACATGTTTCTGCAAGATTGGTCAACCCCATGTAAGTTATGGGGCAGTAACAGGACACTTTTCAAAACGTGTTTTTCAGCCCGAAATAAACACGTTTTTTCAGACAACTGAATCCCCATGTAACAGCAAGGCTCACTAGAGCCCACACACTCAGCTCTTAACCCCAGTGTGCAGAAAGGGGCAAAACGTGTTTTTCAGCAGAAATAAACATGTTTCTGCAAGTTTGGTCAACCCCATGTAAGTTATGGGGCAGTAACAGGACACTTTTCAAAACGTGTTTTTCAGCCCGAAATAAACGCGTTTTTTCAGACAACTGAATCCCCATGTAACAGCAAGGCTAACTAGAGCCCACACACTCAGCTCTTAACCCCAGTGTGCAGAAAAGGTCAAAACGTGTTTTTCAGCAGAAATAAACATGTTTCTGCAAGTTTGGTCAACCCCATGTAAGTTATGGGGCAGTAACAGCACACATTTCAAAACGTGTTTTTCAGCCTGAAATAAACACGTTTTTTCAGACAACTGAATCCCCATGTAACAGCAAGGCTCACTAGAGCCCACACACTCAGTTCTTAACCCCAGTGTGCAGAAAGGGTCAAAACGTGTTTTTCAGCAGAAATAAACATGTTTCTGCCAGTTTGGTCAACCCCATCTAAGTTATGGGGCAGTAACAGGACACTTTTCAAAACGTGTTTTTCAGCCCGAAATAAACGCGTTTTTTCAGACAACTGAATCCCCATGTAACAGCAAGGCTCACTAGAGCCCACACACTCAGTTCTTAACCCCAGTGTGCAGAAAGGGTCAACACGTGTTTTTCAGCAGAAATAAACATGTTTCTGCAAGTTTGGTCAACCCCATGTAAGTTATGGGGCAGTAACAGGACACTTTTCAAAACGTGTTTTTCAGCCCGAAATAAACGCGTTTTTTCAGACAACTGAATCCCCATGTAACAGCAAGGCTAACTAGAGCCCACACACTCAGCTCTTAACCCCAGTGTGCAGAAAGGGTCAAAACGTGTTTTTCAGCAGAAATAAACATGTTTCTGCAAGTTTGGTCAACCCCATGTAAGTTATGGGGCAGTAACAGGACACATTTCAAAACGTGTTTTTCAGCCCGAAATAAACGCGTTTTTTCAGACAACTGAATCCCCATGTAACAGCAAGGCTCACTAGAGCCCACACACTCAGCTCTTAACCCCAGTGTGCAGAAAGGGTCAAAACGTGTTTTTCAGCAGAAATAAACATGTTTCTGCAAGTTTGGTCAACCCCATGTAAGTTATGGGGCAGTAACAGGACACTTTTCAAAACGTGTTTTTCAGCCCGAAATAAACGCGTTTTTTCAGACAACTGAATCCCCATGTAACAGCAAGGCTAACTAGAGCCCACACACTCAGCTCTTAACCCCAGTGTGCAGAAAAGGTCAAAACGTGTTTTTCAGCAGAAATAAACATGTTTCTGCAAGTTTGGTCAACCCCATGTAAGTTATGGGGCAGTAACAGGACACTTTTCAAAACGTGTTTTTCAGCCCGAAATAAACACGTTTTTTCAGACAACTGAATCCCCATGTAACAGCAAGGCTCACTAGAGCCCACACACTCAGCTCTTAACCCCAGTGTGCAGAAAGGGTCAAAACGTGTTTTTCAGCAGAAATAAACATGTTTCTGCAAGTTTGGTCAACCCCATGTAAGTTATGGGGCAGTAACAGCACACATTTCAAAACGTGTTTTTCAGCCCGAAATAAACACGTTTTTTCAGACAACTGAATCCCCATGTAACAGCAAGGCTCACTAGAGCCCACACACTCAGCTCTTAACCCCAGTGTGCAGAAAGGGTCAAAACGTGTTTTTCAGCAGAAATAAACATGTTTCTGCAAGTTTGGTCAACCCCATGTAAGTTATGGGGCAGTAACAGGACACTTTTCAAAACGTGTTTTTCAGCCCGAAATAAACACGTTTTTTCAGACAACTGAATGCCCATGTAACAGCAAGGCTCACTAGAGCCCACACACTCAGCTCTTAACCCCAGTGTGCAGAAAGGGTCAAAACGTGTTTTTCAGCAGAAATAAACATGTTTCTGCAAGTTTGGTCAACCCCATGTAAGTTATGGGGCAGTAACAGCACACATTTCAAAACGTGTTTTTCAGCCCGAAATAAACGCGTTTTTTCAGACAACTGAATCCCCATGTAACAGCAAGGCTCACTAGAGCCCACACACTCAGCTCTTAACCCCAGTGTGCAGAAAGGGTCAAAACGTGTTTTTCAGCAGAAATAAACATGTTTCTGCAAGTTTGGTCAACCCCATGTAAGTTATGGGGCAGTAACAGGACACATTTCAAAACGTGTTTTTCAGCCCGAAATAAACGCGTTTTTTCAGACAACTGAATCCCCATGTAACAGCAAGGCTCACTAGAGCCCACACACTCAGCTCTTAACCCCAGTGTGCAGAAAGGGTCAAAACGTGTTTTTCAGCAGAAATAAACATGTTTCTGCAAGTTTGGTCAACCCCATGTAAGTTATGGGGCAGTAACAGGACACTTTTCAAAACGTGTTTTTCAGCCCGAAATAAACGCGTTTTTTCAGACAACTGAATCCCCATGTAACAGCAAGGCTAACTAGAGCCCACACACTCAGCTCTTAACCCCAGTGTGCAGAAAAGGTCAAAACGTGTTTTTCAGCAGAAATAAACATGTTTTTGCAAGTTTGGTCAACCCCATGTAAGTTATGGGGCAGTAACAGGACACTTTTCAAAACGTGTTTTTCAGCCCGAAATAAACACGTTTTTTCAGACAACTGAATCCTCATGTAACAGCAAGGCTCACTAGAGCCCACACACTCAGCTCTTAACCCCAGTGTGCAGAAAGGGTCAAAACGTGTTTTTCAGCAGAAATAAACATGTTTCTGCAAGTTTGGTCAACCCCATGTAAGTTATGGGGCAGTAACAGGACCCTTTTCAAAACGTGTTTTTCAGCCCGAAATAAACGCGTTTTTTCAGACAACTGAATCCCCATGTAACAGCAAGGCTAACTAGAGCCCACACACTCAGCTCTTAACCCCAGTGTGCAGAAAGGGTCAAAACGTGTTTTTCAGCAGAAATAAACATATTTCTGCAAGTTTGGTCAACCCCATGTAAGTTATGGGGCAGTAACAGCACACATTTCAAAACGTGTTTTTCAGCCCGAAATAAACACGTTTTTTCAGACAACTGAATCCCCATGTAACAGGAAGGCTCACTAGAGCCCACACACTCAGCTCTTAACCCCAGTGTGCAGAAAGGGTCAAAACGTGTTTTTCAGCAGAAATAAACATGTTTCTGCAAGTTTGGTCAACCCCATGTAAGTTATGGGGCAGTAACAGCACACATTTCAAAACGTGTTTTTCAGCCCGAAATAAACGCGTTTTTCAGACAACTGAATCCCCATGTAACAGCAAGGCTCACTAGAGCCCACACACTCAGCTCTTAACCCCAGTGTGCAGAAAGGGTCAAAACGTGTTTTTCAGCAGAAATAAACATGTTTCTGCAAGTTTGGTCAACCCCATGTAAGTTATGGGTCAGTAACAGGACACTTTTCAAAACGTGTTTTTCACCCCGAAATAAACACGTTTTTTCAGACAACTGAATGCCCATGTAACAGCAAGGCTCACTAGAGCCCACACACTCAGCTCTTAACCCCAGTGTGCAGAAAGGGTCAAAACGTGTTTTTCAGCAGAAATAAACATGTTTCTGCAAGTTTGGTCAACCCCATGTTAGTTATGGGGCAGTAACAGCACACATTTCAAAACGTGTTTTTCAGCCTGAAATAAACACGTTTTTTCAGACAACTGAATCCCCATGTAACAGCAAGGCTCACTAGAGCCCACACACTCAGCTCTTAACCCCAGTGTGCAGAAAGGGTCAAAACGTGTTTTTCAGCAGAAATAAACATGTTTCTGCCAGTTTGGTCAACCCCATCTAAGTTATGGGGCAGTAACAGGACACTTTTCAAAACGTGTTTTTCAGCCCGAAATAAACGCGTTTTTTCAGACAACTGAATCCCCATGTAACAGCAAGGCTCACTAGAGCCCACACACTCAGTTCTTAACCCCAGTGTGCAGAAAGGGTCAAAACGTGTTTTTCAGCAGAAATAAACATGTTTCTGCAAGTTTGGTCAACCCCATGTAAGTTATGGGGCAGTAACAGCACACTTTTCAAAACGTGTTTTTCAGCCCGAAATAAAGACGTTTTTTCAGACAACTGAATCCCCATGTAACAGCAAGGCTCAGAAGAGCCCACACACTCAGCTCTTAACCCCAGTGTGCAGAAAGGGTCAAAACGTGTTTTTCAGCTGAAATAAACATGTTTCTGCAAGATTGGTCAACCCCATGTAAGTTATGGGGCAGTAACAGGACACTTTTCAAAACGTGTTTTTCAGCCCGAAATAAACGCGTTTTTTCAGACAACTGAATCCCCATGTAACAGCAAGGCTCACTAGAGCCCACACACTCAGCTCTTAACCCCAGTGTGCAGAAAGGGTCAAAACGTGTTTTTCAGCAGAAATAAACATGTTTCTGCAAGTTTGGTCAACCCCATGTAAGTTATGGGGCAGTAACAGCACACATTTCAAAACGTGTTTTTCAGCCCGAAATAAACGCGTTTTTCAGACAACTGAATCCCCATGTAACAGCAAGGCTCACTAGAGCCCACACACTCAGCTCTTAACCCCAGTGTGCAGAAAGGGTCAAAACGTGTTTTTCAGCAGAAATAAACATGTTTCTGCAAGTTTGGTCAACCCCATGTAAGTTATGGGTCAGTAACAGGACACTTTTCAAAACGTGTTTTTCAGCCCGAAATAAACACGTTTTTTCAGACAACTGAATGCCCATGTAACAGCAAGGCTCACTAGAGCCCACACACTCAGCTCTTAACCCCAGTGTGCAGAAAGGGTCAAAACGTGTTTTTCAGCAGAAATAAACATGTTTCTGCAAGTTTGGTCAACCCCATGTAAGTTATGGGGCAGTAACAGCACACATTTCAAAACGTGTTTTTCAGCCTGAAATAAACACGTTTTTTCAGACAACTGAATCCCCATGTAACAGCAAGGCTCACTAGAGCCCACACACTCAGCTCTTAACCCCAGTGTGCAGAAAGGGTCAAAACGTGTTTTTCAGCAGAAATAAACATGTTTCTGCAAGTTTGGTCAACCCCATGTAAGTTATGGGGCAGTAACAGGACACTTTTCAAAACGTGTTTTTCAGCCCGAAATAAACGCGTTTTTTCAGACAACTGAATCCCCATGTAACAGCAAGGCTAACTAGAGTCCACACACTCAGCTCTTAACCCCAGTGTGCAGAAAAGGTCAAAACGTGTTTTTCAGCAGAAATAAACATGTTTCTGCAAGTTTGGTCAACCCCATGTAAGTTATGGGGCAGTAACAGCACACATTTCAAAACGTGATTTTCAGCCCGAAATAAACACGTTTTTTCAGACAACTGAATCCCCATGTAACAGCAAGGCTCACTAGAGCCCACACACTCAGCTCTTAACCCCAGTGTGCAGAAAGGGTCAAAACGTGTTTTTCAGCTGAAATAAACATGTTTCTGCAAGATTGGTCAACCCCATGTAAGTTATGGGGCAGTAACAGGACACTTTTCAAAACGTGTTTTTCAGCCCGAAATAAACGCGTTTTTTCAGACAACTGAATCCCCATGTAACAGCAAGGCTCACTAGAGCCCACACACTCAGCTCTTAACCCCAGTGTGCAGAAAGGGGCAAAACGTGTTTTTCAGCAGAAATAAACATGTTTCTGCAAGTTTGGTCAACCCCATGTAAGTTATGGGGCAGTAACAGGACACTTTTCAAAACGTGTTTTTCAGCCCGAAATAAACGCGTTTTTTCAGACAACTGAATCCCCATGTAACAGCAAGGCTAACTAGAGCCCACACACTCAGCTCTTAACCCCAGTGTGCAGAAAAGGTCAAAACGTGTTTTTCAGCAGAAATAAACATGTTTCTGCAAGTTTGGTCAACCCCATGTAAGTTATGGGGCAGTAACAGCACACATTTCAAAACGTGTTTTTCAGCCTGAAATAAACACGTTTTTTCAGACAACTGAATCCCCATGTAACAGCAAGGCTCACTAGAGCCCACACACTCAGCTCTTAACCCCAGTGTGCAGAAAGGGTCAAAACGTGTTTTTCAGCAGAAATAAACATGTTTCTGCCAGTTTGGTCAACCCCATCTAAGTTATGGGGCAGTAACAGGACACTTTTCAAAACGTGTTTTTCAGCCCGAAATAAACGCGTTTTTTCAGACAACTGAATCCCCATGTAACAGCAAGGCTCACTAGAGCCCACACACTCAGTTCTTAACCCCAGTGTGCAGAAAGGGTCAACACGTGTTTTTCAGCAGAAATAAACATGTTTCTGCAAGTTTGGTCAACCCCATGTAAGTTATGGGGCAGTAACAGGACACTTTTCAAAACGTGTTTTTCAGCCCGAAATAAACGCGTTTTTTCAGACAACTGAATCCCCATGTAACAGCAAGGCTAACTAGAGCCCACACACTCAGCTCTTAACCCCAGTGTGCAGAAAGGGTCAAAACGTGTTTTTCAGCAGAAATAAACATGTTTCTGCAAGTTTGGTCAACCCCATGTAAGTTATGGGGCAGTAACAGGACACATTTCAAAACGTGTTTTTCAGCCCGAAATAAACGCGTTTTTTCAGACAACTGAATCCCCATGTAACAGCAAGGCTCACTAGAGCCCACACACTCAGCTCTTAACCCCAGTGTGCAGAAAGGGTCAAAACGTGTTTTTCAGCAGAAATAAACATGTTTCTGCAAGTTTGGTCAACCCCATGTAAGTTATGGGGCAGTAACAGGACACTTTTCAAAACGTGTTTTTCAGCCCGAAATAAACGCGTTTTTTCAGACAACTGAATCCCCATGTAACAGCAAGGCTAACTAGAGCCCACACACTCAGCTCTTAACCCCAGTGTGCAGAAAAGGTCAAAACGTGTTTTTCAGCAGAAATAAACATGTTTCTGCAAGTTTGGTCAACCCCATGTAAGTTATGGGGCAGTAACAGGACACTTTTCAAAACGTGTTTTTCAGCCCGAAATAAACACGTTTTTTCAGACAACTGAATCCCCATGTAACAGCAAGGCTCACTAGAGCCCACACACTCAGCTCTTAACCCCAGTGTGCAGAAAGGGTCAAAACGTGTTTTTCAGCAGAAATAAACATGTTTCTGCAAGTTTGGTCAACCCCATGTAAGTTATGGGGCAGTAACAGCACACATTTCAAAACGTGTTTTTCAGCCCGAAATAAACACGTTTTTTCAGACAACTGAATCCCCATGTAACAGCAAGGCTCACTAGAGCCCACACACTCAGCTCTTAACCCCAGTGTGCAGAAAGGGTCAAAACGTGTTTTTCAGCAGAAATAAACATGTTTCTGCAAGTTTGGTCAACCCCATGTAAGTTATGGGGCAGTAACAGGACACTTTTCAAAACGTGTTTTTCAGCCCGAAATAAACACGTTTTTTCAGACAACTGAATGCCCATGTAACAGCAAGGCTCACTAGAGCCCACACACTCAGCTCTTAACCCCAGTGTGCAGAAAGGGTCAAAACGTGTTTTTCAGCAGAAATAAACATGTTTCTGCAAGTTTGGTCAACCCCATGTAAGTTATGGGGCAGTAACAGCACACATTTCAAAACGTGTTTTTCAGCCCGAAATAAACGCGTTTTTTCAGACAACTGAATCCCCATGTAACAGCAAGGCTCACTAGAGCCCACACACTCAGCTCTTAACCCCAGTGTGCAGAAAGGGTCAAAACGTGTTTTTCAGCAGAAATAAACATGTTTCTGCAAGTTTGGTCAACCCCATGTAAGTTATGGGGCAGTAACAGGACACATTTCAAAACGTGTTTTTCAGCCCGAAATAAACGCGTTTTTTCAGACAACTGAATCCCCATGTAACAGCAAGGCTCACTAGAGCCCACACACTCAGCTCTTAACCCCAGTGTGCAGAAAGGGTCAAAACGTGTTTTTCAGCAGAAATAAACATGTTTCTGCAAGTTTGGTCAACCCCATGTAAGTTATGGGGCAGTAACAGGACACTTTTCAAAACGTGTTTTTCAGCCCGAAATAAACGCGTTTTTTCAGACAACTGAATCCCCATGTAACAGCAAGGCTAACTAGAGCCCACACACTCAGCTCTTAACCCCAGTGTGCAGAAAAGGTCAAAACGTGTTTTTCAGCAGAAATAAACATGTTTTTGCAAGTTTGGTCAACCCCATGTAAGTTATGGGGCAGTAACAGGACACTTTTCAAAACGTGTTTTTCAGCCCGAAATAAACACGTTTTTTCAGACAACTGAATCCTCATGTAACAGCAAGGCTCACTAGAGCCCACACACTCAGCTCTTAACCCCAGTGTGCAGAAAGGGTCAAAACGTGTTTTTCAGCAGAAATAAACATGTTTCTGCAAGTTTGGTCAACCCCATGTAAGTTATGGGGCAGTAACAGCACACATTTCAAAACGTGTTTTTCAGCCCGAAATAAACACGTTTTTTCAGACAACTGAATCCCCATGTAACAGCAAGGCTCACTAGAGCCCACACACTCAGCTCTTAACCCCAGTGTGCAGAAAGGGTCAAAACGTGTTTTTCAGCAGAAATAAACATGTTTCTGCAAGTTTGGTCAACCCCATGTAAGTTATGGGGCAGTAACAGCACACATTTCAAAACGTGTTTTTCAGCTCGAAATAAACGCGTTTTTTCAGACAACTGAATCCCCATGTAACAGCAAGGCTCACTAGAGCCCACACACTCAGCTCTTAACCCCAGTGTGCAGAAAGGGTCAAAACGTGCTTTTCAGCAGAAATAAACATGTTTCTGCAAGTTTGGTCAACCCCATGTAAGTTATGGGGCAGTAACAGCACACATTTCAAAACGTGTTTTTCAGCCCGAAATAAACACGTTTTTTCAGACAACTGAATCCCCATGTAACAGCAAGGCTCACTAGAGCCCACACACTCAGCTCTTAACCCCAGTGTGCAGAAAGGGTCAAAACGTGTTTTTCAGCAGAAATAAACATGTTTCTGCAAGTTTGGTCAACCCCATGTAAGTTATGGGGCAGTAACAGCACACATTTCAAAACGTGTTTTTCAGCCCGAAATAAACACGTTTTTTCAGACAACTGAATCCCCATGTAACAGCAAGGCTCACTAGAGCCCACACACTCAGCTCTTAACCCCAGTGTGCAGAAAGGGTCAAAACGTGTTTTTCAGCAGAAATAAACATGTTTCTGCAAGTTTGGTCAACCCCATGTAAGTTATGGGGCAGTAACAGCACACATTTCAAAACGTGTTTTTCAGCCCGAAATAAACGCGTTTTTTCAGACAACTGAATCCCCATGTAACAGCAAGGCTCACTAGAGCCCACACACTCAGCTCTTAACCCCAGTGTGCAGAAAGGGTCAAAACGTACTTTTCAGCAGAAATAAAAATGTTTCTGCAAGTTTGGTCAACACCATGTAAGTTATGGGGCAGTAACAGGACACTTTTCAAAACGTGTTTTTCAGCCCGAAATAAACACGTTTTTTCAGACAACTGAATCCCCATGTAACAGCAAGGCTCACTAGAGCCCACACATTCAGCTCTTAACCCCAGTGTGCAGAAAGGGTCAAAACGTGTTTTTCAGCAGAAATAAACATGTTTCTGCAAGTTTGGTCAACCCCATGTAAGTTATGGGGCAGTAACAGCACACATTTCAAAACGTGTTTTTCAGCCCGAAATAAACACGTTTTTTCAGACAACTGAATCCCCATGTAACAGCAAGGCTCACTAGAGCCCACACACTCAGCTCTTAACCCCAGTGTGCAGAAAGGGTCAAAACGTGTTTTTCAGCAGAAATAAACATGTTTCTGCAAGTTTGGTCAACCCCATGTAAGTTATGGGGCAGTAACAGGACACTTTTCAAAACGTGTTTTTCAGCCCGAAATAAACACGTTTTTTCAGACAACTGAATGCCCATGTAACAGCAAGGCTCACTAGAGCCCACACACTCAGCTCTTAACCCCAGTGTGCAGAAAGGGTCAAAACGTGCTTTTCAGCAGAAATAAACATGTTTCTGCAAGTTTGGTCAACCCCATGTAAGTTATGGGGCAGTAACAGCACACATTTCAAAACGTGTTTTTCAGCCCGAAATAAACACGTTTTTTCAGACAACTGAATCCCCATGTAACAGCAAGGCTCACTAGAGCCCACACACTCAGCTCTTAACCCCAGTGTGCAGAAAGGGTCAAAACGTGTTTTTCAGCAGAAATAAACATGTTTCTGCAAGTTTGGTCAACCCCATGTAAGTTATGGGGCAGTAACAGCACACATTTCAAAACGTGTTTTTCAGCCCGAAATAAACACGTTTTTTCAGACAACTGAATCCCCATGTAACAGCAAGGCTCACTAGAGCCCACACACTCAGCTCTTAACCCCAGTGTGCAGAAAGGGTCAAAACGTGTTTTTCAGCAGAAATAAACATGTTTCTGCAAGTTTGGTCAACCCCATGTAAGTTATGGGGCAGTAACAGCACACATTTCAAAACGTGTTTTTCAGCCCGAAATAAACGCGTTTTTTCAGACAACTGAATCCCCATGTAACAGCAAGGCTCACTAGAGCCCACACACTCAGCTCTTAACCCCAGTGTGCAGAAAGGGTCAAAACGTACTTTTCAGCAGAAATAAAAATGTTTCTGCAAGTTTGGTCAACACCATGTAAGTTATGGGGCAGTAACAGGACACTTTTCAAAACGTGTTTTTCAGCCCGAAATAAACACGTTTTTTCAGACAACTGAATCCCCATGTAACAGCAAGGCTCACTAGAGCCCACACATTCAGCTCTTAACCCCAGTGTGCAGAAAGGGTCAAAACGTGTTTTTCAGCAGAAATAAACATGTTTCTGCAAGTTTGGTCAACCCCATGTAAGTTATGGGGCAGTAACAGCACACATTTCAAAACGTGTTTTTCAGCCCGAAATAAACACGTTTTTTCAGACAACTGAATCCCCATGTAACAGCAAGGCTCACTAGAGCCCACACACTCAGCTCTTAACCCCAGTGTGCAGAAAGGGTCAAAACGTGTTTTTCAGCAGAAATAAACATGTTTCTGCAAGTTTGGTCAACCCCATGTAAGTTATGGGGCAGTAACAGGACACTTTTCAAAACGTGTTTTTCAGCCCGAAATAAACACGTTTTTTCAGACAACTGAATGCCCATGTAACAGCAAGGCTCACTAGAGCCCACACACTCAGCTCTTAACCCCAGTGTGCAGAAAGGGTCAAAACGTGTTTTTCAGCAGAAATAAACATGTTTCTGCAAGTTTGGTCAACCCCATGTAAGTTATGGGGCAGTAACAGCACACATTTCAAAACGTGTTTTTCAGCCTGAAATAAACACGTTTTTTCAGACAACTGAATCCCCATGTAACAGCAAGGCTCACTAGAGCCCACACACTCAGCTCTTAACCCCAGTGTGCAGAAAGGGTCAAAACGTGTTTTTCAGCAGAAATAAACATGTTTCTGCCAGTTTGGTCAACCCCATCTAAGTTATGGGGCAGTAACAGGACACTTTTCAAAACGTGTTTTTCAGCCCGAAATAAACGCGTTTTTTCAGACAACTGAATCCCCATGTAACAGCAAGGCTCACTAGAGCCCACACACTCAGTTCTTAACCCCAGTGTGCAGAAAGGGTCAAAACGTGTTTTTCAGCAGAAATAAACATGTTTCTGCAAGTTTGGTCAACCCCATGTAAGTTATGGGGCAGTAACAGCACACTTTTCAAAACGTGTTTTTCAGCCCGAAATAAAGACGTTTTTTCAGACAACTGAATCCCCATGTAACAGCAAGGCTCAGAAGAGCCCACACACTCAGCTCTTAACCCCAGTGTGCAGAAAGGGTCAAAACGTGTTTTTCAGCTGAAATAAACATGTTTCTGCAAGATTGGTCAACCCCATGTAAGTTATGGGGCAGTAACAGGACACTTTTCAAAACGTGTTTTTCAGCCCGAAATAAACGCGTTTTTTCAGACAACTGAATCCCCATGTAACAGCAAGGCTAACTAGAGCCCACACACTCAGCTCTTAACCCCAGTGTGCAGAAAGGGTCAAAACGTGTTTTTCAGCAGAAATAAACATGTTTCTGCAATTTTGGTCAACCCCATGTAAGTTATGGGGCAGTAACAGCACGCATTTCAAAACGTGTTTTTCAGCCCGAAATAAACGCGTTTTTTCAGACAACTGAATCCCCATGTAACAGCAAGGCTCACTAGAGCCCACACACTCAGCTCTTAACCCCAGTGTGCAGAAAGGGTCAAAACGTGTTTTTCAGCAGAAATAAACATGTTTCTGCAAGTTTGGTCAACCCCATGTAAGTTATGGGGCAGTAACAGCACACATTTCAAAACGTGTTTTTCAGCCCGAAATAAACGCGTCCCGAAATAAACGCGTTTTTCAGACAACTGAAATCCCCATGTAACAGCAAGGCTCACTAGAGCCCACACACTCAGCTCTTAACCCCAGTGTGCAGAAAGGGTCCAAAACGTGTTTTTCAGCAGAAATAAACATGTTTCTGCAAGTTTGTCAACCCCATGTAAGTTATGGGTCAGTAACAGGACACTTTTCAAAACGTGTTTTTCAGCCCGAAATAAACACGTTTTTTCAGACAACTGAATGCCCATGTAACAGCAAGGCTCACTAGAGCCCACACACTCAGCTCTTAACCCCAGTGTGCAGAAAGGGTCAAAACGTGTTTTTCAGCAGAAATAAACATGTTTCTGCAAGTTTGGTCAACCCCATGTAAGTTATGGGGCAGTAACAGCACACATTTCAAAACGTGTTTTCAGCCTGAAATAAACACGTTTTCAGACAACTGAATCCCCATGTAACAGCAAGGCTCACTAGAGCCCACACACTCAGCTCTTAACCCCAGTGTGCAGAAAGGGTCAAAACGTGTTTTTCAGCAGAAATAAACATGTTTCTGCCAGTTTGGTCAACCCCATCTAAGTTATGGGGCAGTAACAGGACACTTTTCAAAACGTGTTTTTCAGCCCGAAATAAACGCGTTTTTTCAGACAACTGAATCCCCATGTAACAGCAAGGCTCACTAGAGCCCACACACTCAGTTCTTAACCCCAGTGTGCAGAAAGGGTCAAAACGTGTTTTTCAGCAGAAATAAACATGTTTCTGCAAGTTTGGTCAACCCCATGTAAGTTATGGGGCAGTAACAGCACACTTTTCAAAACGTGTTTTTCAGCCCGAAATAAGACGTTTTTTCAGACAACTGAATCCCCATGTAACAGCAAGGCTCAGAAGAGCCCACACACTCAGCTCTTAACCCCAGTGTGCAGAAAGGGTCAAAACGTGTTTTTCAGCTGAAATAAACATGTTTCTGCAAGATTGGTCAACCCCATGTAAGTTATGGGGCAGTAACAGGACACTTTTCAAAACGTGTTTTTCAGCCCGAAATAAACGCGTTTTTCAGACAACTGAATCCCCAATGTAACAGCAAGGCTAACTAGAGCCCACACACTCAGCTCTTAACCCAGTGTGCAGAAAGGGTCAAAACGTGTTTTTCAGCAGAAATAAACATGTTTCTGCAATTTTGGTCAACCCCATGTAAGTTATGGGGCAGTAACAGCACGCATTTCAAAACGTGTTTTTCAGCCGAAATAAACGCGTTTTTTCAGACAACTGAATCCCCATGTAACAGCAAGGCTCACTAGAGCCCACACACTCAGCTCTTAACCCCAGTGTGCAGAAAGGGTCAAAACGTGTTTTTCAGCAGAAATAAACATGTTTCTGCAAGTTTGGTCAACCCCATGTAAGTTATGGGGCAGTAACAGCACACATTTCAAAACGTGTTTTTCAGCCCGAAATAAACGCGTTTTTCAGACAACTGAATCCCCATGTAACAGCAAGGCTCACTAGAGCCACACACTCAGCTCTTAACCCCAGTGTGCAGAAAGGGTCAAAACGTGTTTTTCAGCAGAAATAAACATGTTTCTGCAAGTTTGGTCAACCCCATGTAAGTTATGGGTCAGTAACAGGACACTTTTCAAAACGTGTTTTCAGCCCGAAATAAACACGTTTTTCAGACAACTGAATGCCCATGTAACAGCAAGGCTCATTAGAGCCCACACACTCAGCTCTTAACCCCAGTGTGCAGAAAGGGTCAAACGTGTTTTTCAGCAGAAATAAACATGTTTCTGCAAGTTTGGTCAACCCCATGTAAGTTATGGGGCAGTAACAGCACACATTTCAAAACGTGTTTTTCAGCCTGAAATAAACACGTTTTTCAGACAACTGAATCCCCATGTAACAGCAAGGCTCACTAGAGCCCACACACTCAGCTCTTAACCCCAGTGTGCAGAAAGGGTCAAAACGTGTTTTTCAGCAGAAATAAACATGTTTCTGCAAGTTTGGTCAACCCCATGTAAGTTATGGGGCAGTAACAGGACACTTTTCAAAACGAGTTTTCAGCCCGAAATAAACGCGTTTTTTCAGACAACTGAATCCCCATGTAACAGCAAGGCTAACTAGAGTCCACACACTCAGCTCTTAACCCCAGTGTGCAGAAAAGGTCAAAACGTGTTTTTCAGCAGAAATAAACATGTTTCTGCAAGTTTGGTCAACCCATGTAAGTTATGGGCAGTAACAGCACACATTTCAAAACGTGATTTTCAGCCCGAAATAAACACGTTTTTTCAGACAACTGAATCCCCATGTAACAGCAAGGCTCACTAGAGCCCACACACTCAGCTCTTAACCCCAGTGTGCAGAAGAGGGTCAAAACGTGTTTTTCAGCTGAAATAAACATGTTTCTGCAAGATTGGTCAACCCCATGTAAGTTATGGGGCAGTAACAGGACACTTTTCAAAACGTGTTTTTCAGCACGAAATAAACGCGTTTTTTCAGACAACTGAATCCCCATGTAACAGCAAGGCTCACTAGAGCCACACACTCAGCTCTTAACCCCAGTGTGCAGAAAGGGGCAAAACGTGTTTTTCAGCAGAAATAAACATGTTTCTGCAAGTTTGGTCAACCCCATGTAAGTTATGGGCAGTAACAGGACACTTTTCAAAACGTGTTTTTCAGCCCGAAATAAACGCGTTTTTTCAGACAACTGAATCCCCATGTAACAGCAAGGCTAACTAGAGCCCACACACTCAGCTCTTAACCCCAGTGTGCAGAAAAGGTCAAAACGTGTTTTTCAGCAGAAATAAACATGTTTCTGCAGTTTGGTCAACCCCATGTAAGTTATGGGGCAGTAACAGACACATTTCAAAACGTGTTTTTCAGCCTGAAATAAACACGTTTTTTCAGACAACTGAATCCCCATTAACAGCAAGGCTCACTAGAGCCCACACACTCAGCTCTTAACCCCAGTGTGCAGAAAGGGTCAAAACGTGTTTTTCAGCAGAAATAAACATGTTTCTGCCAGTTTGGTCAACCCCATCTAAGTTATGGGGCAGTAACAGGACACTTTTCAAAACGTGTTCTTCAGCCCGAAATAAACGCGTTTTTTCAGACAACTGAATCCCCATGTAACAGCAAGGCTCACTAGAGCCCACACACTCAGTTCTTAACCCAGTGTGCAGAAAGGGTCAACACGTGTTTTTCAGCAGAAATAAACATGTTTCTGCAAGTTTGGTCAACCCCATGTAAGTTATGGGGCAGTAACAGACACTTTTCAAACGTGTTTTTCAGCCCGAAATAAACGCGTTTTTTCAGACAACTGAATCCCCATGTAACAGCAAGGCTAACTAGAGCCCACACACTCAGCTCTTAACCCCAGTGTGCAGAAAGGGTCAAAACGTGTTTTTCAGCAGAAATAAACATGTTTCTGCAAGTTTGGTCAACCCCATGTAAGTTATGGGGCAGTAACAGGACACATTTCAAAACGTGTTTTTCAGCCGAAATAAACGCGTTTTTTCAGACAACTGAATCCCCATGTAACAGCAAGGCTCACTAGAGCCCACACACTCAGCTCTTAACCCAGTGTGCAGAAAGGGTCAAAACGTGTTTTTCAGCAGAAATAAACATGTTTCTGCAAGTTTGGTCAACCCCATGTAAGTTATGGGGCAGTAACAGGACACTTTTCAAAACGTGTTTTTCAGCCCGAAATAAACGCGTTTTTTCAGACAACTGAATCCCCATGTAACAGCAAGGCTAACTAGAGCCCACACACTCAGCTCTTAACCCCAGTGTGCAGAAAAGGTCAAAACGTGTTTTTCAGCAGAAATAAACATGTTTCTGCAAGTTTGGTCAACCCCATGTAAGTTATGGGGCAGTAACAGGACACTTTCAAAACGTGTTTTTCAGCCCGAAATAAACACGTTTTTTCAGACAACTGAATCCCCATGTAACAGCAAGGCTCACTAGAGCCCACACACTCAGCTCTTAACCCCAGTGTGCAGAAAGGGTCAAAACGTGTTTTTCAGCAGAAATAAACATGTTTCTGCAAGTTTGGTCAACCCCATGTAAGTTATGGGGCAGTAACAGCACACATTTCAAAACGTGTTTTTCAGCCCGAAATAAACACGTTTTTCAGACAACTGAATCCCCATGTAACAGCAAGGCTCACTAGAGCCCACACACTCAGCTCTTAACCCCAGTGTGCAGAAAGGGTCAAAACGTGTTTTTCAGCAGAAATAAACATGTTTCTGCAAGTTTGGTCAACCCCATGTAAGTTATGGGGCAGTAACAGGACACTTTTCAAAACGTGTTTTTCAGCCCGAAATAAACACGTTTTTTTCAGACAACTGAATGCCCATGTAACAGCAAGGCTCACTAGAGCCACACACTCAGCTCTTAACCCCAGTGTGCAGAAAGGGTCAAAACGTGTTTTTCAGCAGAAATAAACATGTTTCTGCAAGTTTGGTCAACCCCATGTAAGTTATGGGGCAGTAACAGACACTTTTCAAAACGTGTTTTTCAGCCCGAAATAAACGCGTTTTTCAGACAACTGAATCCCCATGTAACAGCAAGGCTAACTAGAGCCCACACACTCAGCTCTTAACCCCAGTGTGCAGAAAAGGTCAAAACGTGTTTTTCAGCAGAAATAAACATGTTTCTGCAAGTTTGGTCAACCCCATGTAAGTTATGGGGCAGTAACAGCACACATTTCAAAACGTGTTTTTCAGACCCGAAATAAACGCGTTTTTTCAGACAACTGAATCCCCATGTAACAGCAAGGCTCACTAGAGCCCACACACTCAGCTCTTAACCCCAGTGTGCAGAAAGGGTCAAAACGTGTTTTTCAGCAGAAATAAACTATGTTTCTGCAAGTTTGGTCAACCCCATGTAAGTTATGGGGCAGTAACAGACACATTTCAAAACGTGTTTTTCAGCCCGAAATAAACACGTTTTTTCAGACAACTGAATCCCCATGTAACAGCAAGGCTCACTAGAGCCCACACACTCAGCTCTTAACCCCAGTGTGCAGAAAGGGTCAAAACGTGTTTTTCAGCAGAAATAAACATGTTTCTGCAAGTTGGTCAACCCCATGTAAGTTATGGGGCAGTAACAGCACACTTTTCAAAACGTGTTTTTCAGCCCGAAATAAACGCGTTTTTCAGACAACTGAATCCCCATGTAACAGCAAGGCTCACTAGAGCCCACACACTCAGCTCTTAACCCCAGTGTGCAGAAAGGTCAAAACGTGTTTTTCAGCAGAAATAAACATGTTTCTGCAAGTTTGGTCAACCCCATGTAAGTTATGGGCAGTAACAGGACACTTTTCAAAACGTGTTTTTCAGCCCGAAATAAACACGTTTTTCAGACAACTGAATCCTCATGTAACAGCAAGGCTCACTAGAGCCCACACACTCAGCTCTTAACCCCAGTGTGCAGAAAGGGTCAAAACGTGTTTTTCAGCAGAAATAAACATGTTTCTGCAAGTTTGGTCAACCCCATGTAAGTTATGGGGCAGTAACAGCACACATTTCAAAACGTGTTTTTCAGCCTGAAATAAACACGTTTTTTCAGACAACTGAATCCCCATGTAACAGCAAGGCTCACTAGAGCCCACACACTCAGCTCTTAACCCCAGTGTGCAGAAAGGGTCAAAACGTGTTTTTCAGCAGAAATAAACATGTTTCTGCAAGTTTGGTCAACCCCATGTAAGTTATGGGGCAGTAACAGGACACATTTCAAAACGTGTTTTTCAGCCCGAAATAAACGCGTTTTTTCAGACAACTGAATCCCCATGTAACAGCAAGGCTCACTAGAGCCCACACACTCAGCTCTTAACCCCAGTGGTGCAGAAAGGGTCAAAACGTGTTTTTCAGCAGAAATAAACATGTTTCTGCAAGTTTGGTCAACCCCATGTAAGTTATGGGCAGTAACAGGACACTTTTCAAAACGTGTTTTTCAGCCCGAAATAAACACGTTTTTTCAGACAACTGAATCCCCATGTAACAGCAAGGCTCACTAGAGCCCACACACTCAGCTCTTAACCCCAGTGTGCAGAAAGGGTCAAAACGTGTTTTTCAGCAGAAATAAACATGTTTCTGCAAGTTTGGTCAACCCCATGTAAGTTATGGGGAAGTAACAGGACACTTTCAAAACGTGTTTTTAAACCCGAAATAAACACGTTTTTCAGACAACTGAATCCCCATGTAACAGCAAGGCTCACTAGAGCCCACACATTCAGCTCTTAACCCCAGTGTGCAGAAAGGGTCAAAACGTGTTTTTCAGCAGAAATAAACATGTTTCTGCAAGTTTGGTCAACCCCATGTAAGTTATGGGGCAGTAACAGCACACATTTCAAAACGTGTTTTTCAGCCCGAAATAAACACGTTTTTCAGACAACTGAATCCCCATGTAACAGCAAGGCTCACTAGAGCCCACACACTCAGCTCTTAACCCCAGTGTGCAGAAAGGGTCAAAACGTGTTTTTCAGCAGAAATAAACATGTTTCTGCAAGTTTGGTCAACCCCATGTAAGTTATGGGGCAGTAACAGCACACATTTCAAAACGTGTTTTTCAGCCCGAAATAAACGCGTTTTCAGACAACTGAATCCCCATGTAACAGCAAGGCTCACTAGAGCCCACACACTCAGCTCTTAACCCCAGTGTGCAGAAAGGGTCAAAACGTGTTTTTCAGCAGAAATAAACATGTTTCTGCAAGTTTGGTCAACCCCATGTAAGTTATGGTTCAGTAACAGGACACTTTTTAAACGTGTTTTTCAGCCCGAATAAACACGTTTTTTCAGACAACTGTATGCCCATGTAACAGCAAGGCTCACTAGAGCCCACACACTCAGCTCTTAACCCCAGTGTGCAGAAAGGGTCAAAACGTGTTTTTCAGCAGAAATAAACATGTTCTGCAAGTTTGGTCAACCCCATGTAAGTTATGGGGCAGTAACAGCACACATTTCAAAACGTGTTTTTCAGCCTGAAATAAACACGTTTTTTCAGACAACTGAATCCCCATGTAACAGCAAGGCTCACTAGAGCCCACACACTCAGCTCTTAACCCCAGTGTGCAGAAAGGGTCAAAACGTGTTTTTCAGCAGAAATAAACATGTTTCTGCCAGTTTGGTCAACCCCATCTAAGTTATGGGGCAGTAACAGGACACTTTTCAAAACGTGTTTTTCAGCCCGAAATAAACGCGTTTTTTCAGACAACTGAATCCCATGTAACAGCAAGGCTAACTAGAGTCCACACACTCAGTTCTTAACCCCAGTGTGCAGAAAGGTCAAAACGTGTTTTTCAGCAGAAATAAACATGTTTCTGCAATTTTGGTCAACCCCATGTAAGTTATGGGGCAGTAACAGCACGCATTCAAAACGTGTTTTTCAGCCCGAAATAAACGCGTTTTTCAGACAACTGAATCCCATGTAACAGCAAGGCTCACTAGAGCCCACACACTCAGCTCTTAACCCCAGTGTGCAGAAAGGTCAAAACGTGTTTTTCAGCAGAAATAAACATGTTTCTGCAAGTTTGGTCAACCCCATGTAAGTTATGGGGCAGTAACAGCACACATTTCAAAACGTGTTTTTCAGCCCGAAATAAACGCGTTTTTCAGACAACTGAATCCCCATGTAACAGCAAGGCTCACTAGAGCCCACACACTCAGCTCTTAACCCCAGTGTGCAGAAAGGGTCAAAACGTGTTTTTCAGCAGAAATAAACATGTTTCTGCAAGTTTGGTCAACCCCATGTAAGTTATGGGTCAGTAACAGGACACTTTTCAAAACGTGTTTTTCAGCCCGAAATAAACACGTTTTTTTCAGACAACTGAATGCCATGTACAGCAAGGCTCACTAGAGCCCACACACTCAGCTCTTACCCCAGTGTGCAGAAAGTGTCAAAACGTGTTTTTCCAGCAGAAATAAACATGTTTCTGCAAGTTTGGTCAACCCCATGTAAGTTATGGGGCAGTAACAGCACACATTTCAAAACGTGTTTTTCAGCCTGAAATAAACACGTTTTTTCAGACAACTGAATCCCCATGTAACAGCAAGGCTCACTAGAGCCCACACACTCAGCTCTTACCCCAGTGTGCAGAAAGGGTCAAAACGTGTTTTTCAGCAGAAATAAACATTTTCTGCAAGTTTGGTCAACCCCATGTAAGTTATGGGGCAGTAACCAGGACACTTTTCAAAACGTGTTTTTCAGCCCGAAATAAACGCGTTTTTTCAGACAACTGAATCCCCATGTAACAGCAAGGCTAACTAGAGTCCACACACTCAGCTCTTAACCCCAGTGTGCAGAAAAGGTCAAAACGTGTTTTTCAGCAGAAATAAACATGTTTCTGCAAGTTTGGTCAACCCATGTAAGTTATGGGGCAGTAACAGCACACATTTCAAAACCGTGATTTTCAGCCCGAAATAAACACGTTTTTCAGACAACTGAATCCCCATGTAACAGCAAGGCTCACTAGAGCCCACACACTCAGCTCTTAACCCCAGTGTGCAGAAAGGGTCAAAACGTGTTTTTCAGCTGAAATAAACATGTTTCTGCAAGATTGGTAAACCCCATGTAAGTTATGGGGCAGTAACAGGACACTTTTCAAACGTGTTTTTCAGCCCGAAATAAACGCGTTTTTTCAGACAACTGAATCCCCATGTAACAGCAAGGCTCACTAGAGCCCACACACTCAGCTCTTAACCCCAGTGTGCAGAAAGGGGCAAAACGTGTTTTTCAGCAGAAATAAACATGTTTCTGCAAGTTTGGTCAACCCCATGTATAGTTATGGGGCAGTAACAGGCACACATTTCAAAACGTGTTTTCAGCCTGAAATAAACCGTTTTTTCAGACAACTGAATCCCCATGTAACAGCAAGGCTCACTAGAGCCCACACACTCAGCTCTTACCCCAGTGTGCAGAAAGGGTCAAAACGTGTTTTTCAGCAGAAATAAACATGTTTCTGCAAGTTTGGTCAACCCCATGTAAGTTATGGGGCAGTAACAGGACACTTTTCAAAACGTGTTTTTCAGCCGAAATAAACGCGTTTTTTCAGACAACTGAATCCCATGTAACAGCAAGGCTAACTAGAGCCACACACTCAGCTCTTACCCAGTGTGCAGAAAAGGTCAAAACGTGTTTTTCAGCAGAAATAAACATGTTTCTGCAAGTTTGGTCAACCCCATGTAAGTTATGGGGCAGTAACAGCACACATTTCAAAACGTGATTTTCAGCCCGAAATAAACACGTTTTTTCAGACAACTGAATCCCCATGTAACAGCAAGGCTCACTAGAAGCCCACACACTCAGCTCTTAACCCCAGTGTGCAGAAAGGGTCAAAACGTGTTTTTCAGCTGAAATAAACATGTTTCTGCAAGTTTGGTCAACCCCATGTAAGTTATGGGGCAGTAACAGGACACTTTTCAAACGTGTTTTTCAGCCCGAAATAAACGCGTTTTTCAGACAACTGAATCCCATGTAACAGCAAGGCTCACTAGAGCCCACACACTCAGCTCTTAACCCCAGGTGCAGAAGGGTCAAAACGTGTTTTTCAGCAGAAATAAACATGTTTCTGCAAGTTTGGTCAACCCCATGTAAGTTATGGGGCAGTAACAGGACACTTTTCAAAACGTGTTTTTCAGCCCGAAATAAACGCGTTTTTTCAGACAACTGAATCCCCATGTAACAGCAAGGCTAACTAGAGCCCACACACTCAGCTCTTAACCCCAGTGTGCAGAAAAGGTCAAAACGTGTTTTCAGCAGAAATAAACTATGTTTCTGCAAGTTTGGTCAACCCCATGTAAGTTATGGGGCAGTAACAGGACACTTTTTCAAAACGTGTTTTTCAGCCCGAAATAAACACGTTTTTTCAGGACAACTGAATCCTCATGTAACAGCAAAGGCTCACTAGAGCCCACACACTCAGCTCTTAACCCCAGTGTGCAGAAAGGGTCAAAACGTGTTTTCAGCAGAAATAAACATGTTTCTGCAAGTTTGGTCAACCCCATGTAAGTTATGGGGCAGTAACAGCACACATTTCAAAACGTGTTTTTCAGCCCGAAATAAACACGTTTTTTCAGACAACTGAATCCCCATGTAACAGCAAGGCTCACTAGAGCCCACACACTCAGCTCTTAACCCCAGTGTGCAGAAAGGGTCAAAACGTGTTTTCAGCAGAAATAAACATGTTTCTGCAAGTTTGGTCAACCCCATGTAAGTTATGGGGCAGTAACAGCACACATTTCAAAACGTGTTTTTCAGCCCGAAATAAACACGTTTTTTCAGACAACTGAATCCCCATGTAACAGCAAGGCTCACTAGAGCCCACACACTCAGCTCTTAACCCAGTGTGCAGAAAGGGTCAAAACGTGTTTTTCAGCAGAAATAAACATGTTTCTGCAAGTTTGGTCAACCCCATGTAAGTTATGGGGCAGTAACAGGACACTTTTCAAAACGTGTTTTTCAGCCCGAAATAAACACGTTTTTTCAGACAACTGAATCCCCATGTAACAGCAAGGCTCACTAGAGCCCACACACTCAGCTCTTAACCCCAGTGTGCAGAAAGGGTCAAAACGTGTTTTTCAGCAGAAATAAAACATGTTTCTGCAAGTTTGGTCAACCCCATGTAAGTTATGGGGAAGTAACAGGACACTTTTCAAAACGTGTTTTTAAACCCGAAATAAACACGTTTTTTTCAGACAACTGAATCCCCATGTAACAGCAAGGCTCACTAGAGCCCACACATTCAGCTCTTAACCCCAGTGTGCAGAAAGGTCAAAACGTGTTTTTCAGCAGAAATAAACATGTTTCTGCAAGTTTGGTCAACCCCATGTAAGTTATGGGGCAGTAACAGCACACATTTCAAAACGTGTTTTTCAGCCCGAAATAAACACGTTTTTTCAGACAACTGAATCCCCATGTAACAGCAAGGCTCACTAGAGCCACACACTCAGCTCTTAACCCCAGTGTGCAGAAAGGGTCAAAACGTGTTTTTCAGCAGAAATAAACATGTTTCTGCAAGTTTGGTCACCCCATGTAAGTTATGGGGCAGTAACAGCACACATTTCAAAACGTGTTTTCAGCCCGAAATAAAACGCGTTTTTCAGACAACTGAATCCCCCATGTAACAGCAAGGCTCACTAGAGCCCACACACTCAGCTCTTAACCCCAGTGTGCAGAAAGGGTCAAAACGTGTTTTCAGCAGAAATAAACATGTTTCTGCAAGTTTGGTCAACCCCATGTAAGTTATGGTTCAGTAACAGGACACTTTTCAAAACGTGTTTTTCAGCCCGAAATAAACACGTTTTTTCAGACAACTGTATGCCCATGTAACAGCAAGGCTCACTAGAGCCCACACACTCAGCTCTTAACCCCAGTGTGCAGAAAGGGTCAAAACGTGTTTTTCAGCAGAAATAAACATGTTTCTGCAAGTTTGGTCAACCCCATGTAAGTTATGGGGCAGTAACAGCACACATTTCAAAACGTGTTTTCAGCCTGAAATAAACACGTTTTTCAGACAACTGAATCCCCATGTAACAGCAAGGCTCACTAGAGCCCACACACTCAGCTCTTAACCCCAGTGTGCAGAAAGGGTCAAAACGTGTTTTTCAGCAGAAATAAACATGTTTCTGCAGTTTGGTCAACCCCATCTAAGTTATGGGGCAGTAACAGGACACTTTCAAACAGTGTTTTTCAGCCCGAAATAAACGCGTTTTTTCAGACAACTGAATCCCCATGTAACAGCAAGGCTAACTAGAGGCCCCACACACTCAGTTCTTAACCCCAGTGTGCAGAAAGGGTCAAAACGTGTTTTTCAGCAGAAATAAACATGTTTCTGCAATTTTGGTCAACCCCATGTAAGTTATGGGGCAGTAACAGCACGCATTCAAAACGTGTTTTTCAGCCCGAAATAAACGCGTTTTTCAGACAACTGAATCCCCATGTAACAGCAAGCTCACTAGAGCCCACACACTCAGCTCTTAACCCCAGTGTGCAGAAAGGGTCAAAACGTGTTTTTCAGCAGAAATAAACATGTTTCTGCAAGTTTGGTCAACCCCATGTAAGTTATGGGGCAGTAACAGCACACATTTCAAAAC